>NW_015151499.1:0-8459 GCF_000732505.1 Cyprinodon variegatus
GGTTAAGAGGCTGAGCTCGTAGATGATGATAAATAACAGTTATGTATAATATATTACATTTCTGACCGTATATCCCTGTAATTATTACACACTGTAGCTTTAAGGTTGTAGAACCTGCAACTATTCAGACCATTTGCATGATTCTTTCATGACCATGGTTGAAGGCCGGTACTCGTTTCTAATGTTTGAAAAGTTCCCCTTTGACTCCTCAGACACATTTCTTTTCATAATAGGTCAACATTTCCATTATCTGATCATAAGATTAGCTTTAGCTTAGAAAAGCTGCTAATTTGAATAAAATTTTAAGTAGATGTGAAAACAGACCATGATGCTCTGATGATGAAGCTGGTATTCCATAACTTCCAGTTGATTTGTTTTGACTTGTACAGGTAAACCTGTTTTCTCTCTGAGGCTGACATTTTAGGTAGTTAAAATCTTGACAAAGATCTTAAAATCTAGAATTGTTTAGAAATTTATCCAAAAGACTTACCAATATTTTTTCATTTACAGTTCATGCTATTTTATCTTTTTTTAGGTTTAAGAGTTAAAGTTAATTCCAATGAAAAGAGGATCCTAATTGTTACTAGCTATAGTAGATTATGGTCTTAAAAATAACTTTAGTATCTTGGAAAGATCAAATGCTTTCTAGAACCTTCAACATCTACTATTAGAAGATTTTGGTGCATAGATATATAACATTGACCGTTTTTGGATTAGATTAAATTCACAATAAGGTTTGAATTGTAAAGTTGCTTCCTTTTTAAAGAAAAGAAGATATATATACCCTTTCACATAGATGTCACTCATGTTCTCTCCTGTGATGCTGGTTTCATCTAGAGTTACATCCGTGGTGTTCCAGATGACGACTCGCAGGAAATGCCTAAACAAGCAGACAGGTCAGTTTTATCCATCTGCATCCCCTGGAAAAATCCTTTTTACATACCTCTTAGGTTTGCGGGGCGTGATGTCGAAGGGAGGACCAGGCTGTCCCATGCTTTTTGGGAAGACATCCACCCACATCTGTAGCCGACCCTTTAAATCAACAAATTAAGTAATGGGTTAAAACGTGTAACTTCAGGGCAATGGGTGGCTGGGGGTATGTTCAGTTATTTGACCAAATATCCATACCCATAAAATCTTTTAAATTTGTCATGTTATATGAAATACAGTGAACCACTCAGAAGGAAGTGGATTCAAAGTGAAAGGAGAATGTTTTTTTTTTTTTTTTAAAGGCAACGTGATAGACATTTGTATTTATTGCCCCCAGCTTTTCTGTCTCTGCTGTAGAAATACACCCCCTAGCATAATGCTGCTACCACCATGTTCCAGTCAAGGTTAAGTGTGAACAGTAAGTTTTTCTTCATACGTTCTGTTCGCAGATCAAAGGGTTCTTCAGGGGTTGCCCTTCGGGCACGTGACTTTCACATTTCATTTGCCCAGAAACTATTTTTACTTGCCCAGTATAATGTTTGATAAATGTAGTTCCTAATATTCATTTTTATATATATATCAATGAAACATGTTTGTTTTTTAAATGTTTTTTTTATAATTCAGTAAGTTTCCAGGTTCCTGGTGTGTATCTGCATGCGTCAGATAATGAACTCAAGCCTACATTACCGTGTTAACATGCATTTCCTTCCTGCACATTCTTTGCTTTAAACTGTTGTGTGCATGGAAAAATATAAATTGTAATGTTAAAAATCTAAAAAATTCATCCAGCTGCTGCTTTGCAGAATTCTCCCCCCAAGGAGAGAAAAATCAAGCCATCTAGCGGAAAATCATGCGAAAATGTGTACAAAACAACAAAAATGGCGCCGGCAACGCTTGTGGGGCGTTTTCATCGAATGTCGGTGATTTTAAATTAATTTTGAGTGATAAATAAAAAAAATTTGCAATCATTGCACTTGCCCGGCGGGCAAATGCAATGAAATTTGTACTCTCCCGACAATAAAAACTACTTGCCCCGGGCGATGGTTAACATCAAGCCCTGTTCTTAATATTTGTGTCGTCTGAACAAAACACCCATTTCCATGTTTGCTGCCTTTTCCACATGGCTTATTTTAAAATACAAATCTGACCTCTGGTCAGGCTAATCAAGACATTGTCCCATCTGAGCTGTGCATATCTATAGCTCACCCACATTTGCCACATGGCTCTTAGCTGCTTTAGTGGATGGTGGATCAAACAGAGTTCGGTATATCGCCCTATAAAACAATCTTTTTCCCAGATTCTTTCTGTCCTGATCCTTTTGTCCGGCCATTTCTTCATTGATACTCTGTAACAGTCCTTTAAGGCCCTCATGGAACAGCTGGATTTATATTGAGATATTCTGACACACAGGTGTATTTGGCTCAGTGAATTGTTGCACTGTTACTGGGCACAGATTTTAAGTAATAAATGGCTTTGAAATCTTGATCCCATTGGATTGATTGATGAATAATGACTTACCTGAGACAGATTAGGCTGGAAGGAGCTGTAAAGGGTTCTGGTCTCCACATGTTCAGGAACCAGTCCCTGCGTTCGAAGGACATGCAGACAGAGTCGTTCTCGGGGTGGACCCAAGTGCTGGTGAACTTCCGTGTTACCCTCTTTATGACAAAACAGAGTTGACTTAATGTGCCATAATTGAAGTAAACTGTCCCACTAAATTCATGTGATGATAATGTCTTACCAAACTGGGCCAATGTGTACTCTTTTCCGTTGAAAGTAAGTGATGTGCCATTATCTTCCGTCTTGGGTTTGGACAGGCCTTTTAGACGGGCCAGGTTCTCCAGGATTTGCGACGGCTTCAGCTGATCCCGCCACTGATTGATGCCAGACCTTAAAAGACAGAGCAAATTTATTATGTGTAATTTCTTTTCTTAAAACTAGTAGTTCAAATTATATACCTCCCCCCCCACTCCACTCTACAAAGGTAAAAGCCATTGGGCAGATGGTTTACTTACACGCAGTAGGTCTGAGGAAGGCCGCAGTAGGAGTTATATCGAGACAGGAAGCGGTTCTCTAGGTCGATCACTGTCTCGCCAACCTTCTCATCTCGAGTCAAGAGATCATAGTCATAAACCCCGATTCTCAGGTCCTTGTCTTGAGGCAAGAAGCAGGTCATCTCAAACATCCTGAACAGGAGAAAGGTTTGAAAACCGTCAACATGACATTAGGTGGACGACAGATGAAGAGACGCTCGAATATATTCTAAGACTCACCTTCCAAACACAGGGTTTATGTTGTTGGGCAAATAATTATCTCTGTCATCAAGTGTGTTCCTGCCCACTGATATTTTTATGTATGGATCGCACTAAGAAAATACAAAACAGGTTTAATCTGAGGAAACTGGCTAACCATGTGTGAAAATGAGTGAGTTTTATGGCTGCTTCATTCTCACCCTGCCATTGTTGTCTTTAGGCTGAAGGTCAATCGCCCGAACCACATAAATCCTGACCAGACACTCCTGAGGTCCGCTTTCCGGCAGCTCTCTGAACTGTCGGGGTGGAGGAGCAACACCTGGGTCATCTGATAGGGGGTACACCTTGAACGCACCCTGCAGGTACAAGGCAACACATGTAGAAAGGGTGAAATTATGGTAATTTCCACAGAAGTCACCACTCAGGTTAAAAGCTTCTGAATGGTGCCAGGCTACCTTGAACTCTCCGACCACGGTGGGGTCTTCGTCCCCATTTTCATTCTTGCCTCTCTGCAGCTTGAACGTGTTGCAAAAGTCAGTCAGCCCCTTGAATTCTGGGACAGTCTCCAACTCACAGTCATACACCTGGAAATTTGCACCAACATTTAAGACGACAGCGATCAGAAACATCTGTTTGTCACATATTGAGTCATTACACTCTGGAA
The DNA here is from genome assembly GCF_000732505.1 of Cyprinodon variegatus. Lineage (NCBI taxonomy): Eukaryota > Metazoa > Chordata > Actinopteri > Cyprinodontiformes > Cyprinodontidae > Cyprinodon > Cyprinodon variegatus. The sequence continues at coordinate 3,847 of NW_015151499.1, forward strand.
GAAGTAAAGGTTTTCATACCTTAAGGGTATCGTAGCCTTTTCTTATGTAAGGACCACATTTCTGCTGGTCTCCAACTGAAGCGTAGAATTTACTCCACCAATCAACCGTTTCCTTTTCCTAAAAATGAAGTGGCATTGCATGATTACCTTGGAATTAAATACTAAACAAGAACTTGAAAGCTAAAGCTGTTTTGCTCTCACCTTTTCTGCCTGCTTTGGAGGAAGACCGGATCAGAAGAAAAAAAAAACAGTCAGTCATAATCATCATCATCAGAAAACACATTGAAGGTGGAGTGATGAAAGATTATTAGGGATCATTTCAGTGTTTATGATTGGTAGCAAGTCTGCTAAACAAGGGCATAACAAAGAGGAATGCAGATGCAACCTTGAGAGCAGATTATTGAAAGTGTAACAGCTTTGCTCAATCAAAGATTAAATCTACACTAGGAACAAACACCTCCACACTGTGTTTGTTAATGAAGGACAAAAAAATCATATGCTTTACAACCTATGGTTTTAAATGCATACAGTTAATTAAATGGCAGCGGTGGCTTAGTGGTTGGAGCTAGACTAGATGTTTGCTTCCTAAACTCGGAGGCTGCCTCTCTGGGTCCCTCAGCTCAACAATTAATCCCAGATTCCTAACTAAAGGCAAATGTTCCAACTGTGGGACCTTTTCTTCTTATTAAGTCAAACCTACTGAACCTACCAATTTTAAACCTGCATAAAATTAAAGAATTTATCATTTGTATTGAATTACCTGGGTCTCAAATGTTCTTACAAAAAAAAATCTTTATGAGTTAATTCATATTTTCCTAACTTCTACAAGCATACAGAACATACTGATAAACATTTTGATAAGCAATAAAAAAAACTTTGTATAATAACAGATTTGCTTAGAGACTTCAACAAGAATCAGTGAAACTAATAAACCTACACTGCAAAAAATTTGAATCTAAGTCCATTTTTCTTTATGACACCATCTAATAAGTGCCTTTTTTATTGAGCAGATAAGTTAGACACTTTGCTAATGGAACAAGACGATTTACATTTAAAATAAGAAAAAAAAACAACTGCAGTCACTTATTCTAAATTAATATCTAATTTAATCAATTTGACTGTGTGATCTAGTGAACTGTAAAGTGCCTTGAGATGACATGTGTCGTGAATTGGCGCCATATAAATAAACTGAATTGAATTAATTATCTTATTTTAAACCTTAAAATAAATTGGCAGATCTTCTAATTTTCTAACTCAAATTAAGGGTAAATTCACTTAAAGAAATTTGTACTCGTTTTCAGAATGTTTTTGCAGTGTGCTTAGTAAATAGAATCCATTTGATTTATTTAAATCAAAGTAAAACGAGCTATCCTCTTAGGGCCTCTGACCACAGAGCTCAATATCTCAACTCACAGAGAGGTGGCAGATGGAGCCGACTTTATTACACATAGTGGCAGGTCTACTCAAGGCAGTTTTTTTCAACATGTATGGGAAGCAACGGTATCTATTCAAAACTTTGATCCAGTACACATATTAAAAACAGGAACATTTGCTTTTCATTACACAAGACAAAAATAGAAACTTTTAAGCTTGTCTGCAAAATACTGTTAATAAAGAAGAACAGAAGAAGAAAGAAGTAACACTGCACATCACCCTGAACGCACCGTGCATACAAGGTTGGCGCTACATCTGGGATAAAGCTAAAAGAAAGCCTGATGGGCTGGGAAAGACTTGAGAATGAGATGGAGGTCTGCCTTCCAGTGGGAGAGGAACTCCACATACTGAAAGCTACAGACCTTAAACCATTCCAGCTTCTTTTAAAAACTGATATTCACAGACAACCTCCATCTGAGTTTCAGCTAAATAAAAAAAAAAGAACAAAAAAAGGGGTTAATTACAGCCAGTAGATATCTAGAGATACTGCTGAAAACAAGAACACTTATCATTCCACCTTCCCTTCACAATTAGGAAAGGATTTGTTGGTTTATGGCAAAAAAATCCTAAAAAAAATATATGAAAAGTTTTGGTTGCAAGACGACAAATTAAAAAAAGATAAAAGAATACAATTCTTTATTGACTGATAACATTTTTGTTAATGTGCTAATCTTAAATTGATGGTAATCGGTGGCAAAGTAGCCATTGATACAAGGTAAAGCATCTGGATACCTTTGCTTATTTCCATGTTATGCCCTTGCTGTGACCAAAGTTAACCAGTGTTCTCATTAAAGTTTCTCTAAATAAATGTGGTTAAATCATTATGACAGCCAGAGTGTAGAGTAAAGCCATTGTGCCATCATGAGGGATTTGTGTCATTGGTTTAGTGAATTAAAAAGCTACAACAAATAATCATACATACAAACTGGAAAGCTGGGGAAGCCATTTTGTTGAAAGCTGCAGACATACTGTACAAAAACTGCAAGCCAAAGCATTGCACAGTCAAAATTTGACATTTAGGAGCCAAATTTTGTTTCCAAGCAAACCCACTGGGACGGAGGTGTGGGGAAGACAAGGGGAGCTGACATTTACCTGAGCCTCCAACAGCGGCCGGGCCTCTTCCATGGTGATAGAAACATCTTTACGTGGCGCCGTCATCATCAGAGCCACTGTTAAAACAGAGTTGATCAAAATTGATCTCTTTATCTGCGATAATATGTAATTTTAGAGTAATGAACTTACTCTTGGAGGCCCTGGCTCCCTCTGAAACTATGACATATGGGTCACATCTGAACTGCTCCAGTGACGTGATGGTGCACTGACCAACCACAGGCTTCCTGCCAAACGGACGGTGGTCGATCACCTTCAGCACAATAGGAGGAGTGTACATCTCATCCTTTGGAAGAAGCTGAATGAAGAGTAGGGAACATATTGCCATACAGGATTAGAAAGAAGCTTATTTGATATCTAAGATTATAAAATGCTGAGATATTGAATTTATGATTACCAATTCTTACAACATATTTCAAGGCTTTAGTTTAAGAGCTTTAAGTCTCTCTACAGTTTTTTTAAGAATGTTTTCATCTTCCATCTGAAAATGAATGCATCGTTGTGTGGTATTAAGTGTGAGTCCTTTTGGCTACTCCCTTATTTAGGGGTTATGAGATGAAAGCCTTTCCTGACTAAACCGTTGTTAGGTTTATTCTTTATACATCATGTGCATTGATAGTTTGTTAGCCAGATTAGACAGAGTAGAAGGCCTTCCTTCACTTGGTGGATGTCACTGTGTGTACCGAGGTCATCTAATCAGGACAGCCTTCGTGTCTCTACAAATACACAGGATATGGGCACATCTTGGAGCCGGACTGATAAAGGACAGCTATCTGTAATCCTGGGGTAAAGAGGCAAGATGCATGAATTTCAAGGCATTGATGGCGTGTCAGTTTCTGATACGGACAGCAAAGCATACACCTGATGCAACACATAGGCTCATGAGGTATAAGAAGCAGGAGAGGACCTTGTTCAAGGCTCAACTTTGCCGGAAGCTCGCTGACGTTTTTTGAGCCCACAGCTGTGCAAACTCCAAGCAATTTCTCTGTCCTGTAACGACCTGACCTGGAATAAACGCTGTTACTTTTTTACTCCTGTTTTATAGTCCTTTTTTAAATGGTTTTACCCAGTTTGAGTTAAGAGTAGTAAATAACACCATAAAATACTAAATGAGTTCAAAAAAAAAATTGTGAATGCAGTTTCATTTAGACATCCAGCTAGTGGTCAGCTTTTTAAATAGGTTTCATTCATAAAACACTGGACACAAAAACAATATAGGAGAGGGACATTATGAGATAATGAAGATAAAAGTGTTTAGATGAGCCCTAAGATCTTTTTTGTTTATTTCAGTTTTTATTAAACATTTTAAGGAGAAAAAAGTGTGAAATTTAAATTTTTTTGCAAAAGAAAAAATGAGTCAATATTTTAAAATTTCTTTGCTTCCATCGCAGCTGAAAGTCACCATGTTTTACTGCTTGCAGGAAAACTAACGCTGCACACTATGCTGTTTGGCATCTACTTCATCAGAACACCTTTAACTTCTTCATTTTCATTCCCCTCTATGCGGCATGTTGTATTATTGCATCACATAAGAACCAATTAACGTAGATTGAAGTCTACAGTTTTACAGGGACAAAATGAAACTGATATTTTACTCGTTTTTAGAAATCTGCTGACAGCATCATTACCACTTTAATGAAGAGGACAGAGCCGGGGAAGTTGGGACTCTTTTTCATGTTCTTGATCACAGCAGACTCCACCCTTTGGCCCCCACACTCTACCACCAAACTGGGGGAAGACACTGCAGCAAGCTGGTACGTCTTCATGTTCCTTAGACCCCATGCCAGAATCTTAAACACAAAGAGGCACACAAAAGCAGAGGTGGTATAGAGAGATAAAGGTCTATACTAGTGCATCAGTGTGAGAGATTGTTCATTACCTCCACAGCGGTGAGCTGAACCACGGGTCGGATACCCTGAGGAACCATGTAGAGGTTCTCAGCTCTCTTTGGGGGAACCAGGGGGAGTTCCGACTCACCTGACTGCAAAGAGATACACGCTCACTTTTTTTGAACAATAATCAAAGTCCTTTTTACTTATGTGCTGCATGCAAGATCCTCACATTTTCTA
>NW_015151499.1:9102-15614 GCF_000732505.1 Cyprinodon variegatus
TAGTGAAGATTCATCCAGGTCATTCCAAAAAATTAAAAAAATCCTTTGGACTTTGTTTCCAAGTTTGAAGACATTTCGCTTTCCATCCAGGAAGCTTTTTCAATTCAAATGTCAGAAATAGCGTTGAGTTCAAGGCTTAAACAATAGCCCAACAAAGCCTTGTTTTTTTCTTTGTTATGTTAAGAACAACCTTAAACAGAGGGGGGGGACTCAGATTTCAGCTTCAAAAACCTAAAATGCAGCAATTGAGTTGATCCTTTCCCGCCATCATCACAACACCCACCCCTTTACAGGGGAACAGCCTATTTGGCCAGGCCAATAATTTCCTTAAATGTCCCCCTTTCAGAGACATAGACAGGTATGGGGCATTGCAAACTAACAAAAGAAGCCAAACGACCCCCATTCCAAAGGGGTGGATCTGTCCGTCTGTTTCATTTTGCATGTTTTCTAAACAAAAACAAGGCTTTGTTGGTCCAGTCCATAAAGCCTCAAACTTGATGCCATTTCTGACATCTGAATTGAAAAACTTGGAAACAAAGTCCAGTGGATTTTTTTTACATATTTGGAATGAACTGGATGACTGAGAATCTTCAACAGGATATTGCAGCATTATCTGATAAAGCGCTATGATTAAAGTTTTCTTTCTTGTTTTTTTTTTTAAAACTATTTTGGAATAATGCTGCAACAACTTCTACAGAATGGATCTGCTACCTTTTTAAGCTACTCAGTAAAAACTTAACTAAAGAGCAGCCATTTAATTTCTACCCCACAAACTCATAGGTTTTGTCCATGGTGTTTTTCTGCATTAGATGACGTAATTCCCTCCAGTAGATCATTAAGAGGCCGAGGCCCTGGTTTAATTCAGAGCTGTGGAGTTAAACCTCAAGAAGTAACATTTTTACCTTAATAAATCCTCTTCCAAATCCCTGTGATTTTAGTGCCACTGATGGCAGAGCCTGGCAGCTCTGTTCTCATTCTCACAGTAAAACAAACAGCTTTATGGAAATGCAGACCTTTAGCTTAAATAGCCATATGTCAGAAAAGGAACGTAAGGATAAGATTCTCAACCATCTGCAGAAGAGTGAATTTTGACAAGTCGTTTGCTTTTGCTCAAACAAAAACAAGGATGAATTAAGGCATGGCGATATAAACCATAATATCTCGATATTTTTAACATGTATTTATTTTTAACCTCAATATTTGTAACCATATTTATCTTTAAATGCGTTTCTTTTCATTCCGGTTTATAAAAGGCGCCTCTGAATTAACAGCACTTTTCTCTAACATAACAGCAAAGATTGCAGCTGCAATGAAGCGAGGTTATATCGATTTATTACGTCCTAAAAGCGTAGTTCATGTCATGGACATTTCAACAACTGGCTGCTGTAAATAGCTTTTGTTTTTTTAAACAGATGTTTTGCTTCATACCTGTAGTTATCAGATTAGTCTAAAACAGTTTCTGCTGCCTCATTATTCCTACCTTTGAAATCTGCTGTGAGCGCTGCATGAATAAGCCTGGGTGGCCACACTACACAGCTTTGTACTAAATGTCACACGGCACATTTTCTAACAATCTGCTATAGATAAACATCAGATCAGGTATGAAATGGCTAAAAACTAACCTACCTGCATTTTTTAAATTATAAATATTTTAAAAGGTAGACTTTCTGATAATAAACAATATAGACTTCACTTTTGAAAAAGATCTAAAAGCTAATAGTTAATCACAAGAATCGTAAATAATCAACTAATTTAGTAACTGATTAATAATACCTAGAGTATAGAGACTCTAAAACATGCCTTTAACTGCTACCCACTCAGAGCAGTACTTATACCAAAATTGTAATTAAAAACATTTTGGACAGAAAAACCCTTTTTCTGTCCATCAATATGCTCCATCCACAACTCAAGTGGAAGTCTTAGCTTCAACTGATTTAAATTCTGTAAAAAATAGATAACATTTAGCTATCAGATTATTAATTGATCAATAAAAAAAAAAATATTCAACATATTAATCAAAGAATCATTAGTTGCAGCCCTTAAATAATTATATGTTGCTTTTCTGTTACCAAACTTACACTCATCTCTTTGGTGATTCATTATGCTTGGCAGGAATTATGTTGAGTTTTTTTTTTTTATTACAGTTGATTCAATAAAAATATTCACATCACCATCCTCTCAATCTTCATCCTCCATTTCATACTCAGTAAGGAAGGCAGAGATTAAAGCAACCGAGGAAACTGAACTGTGTCCAGACGTTTTGGATGGGCTTAGCTTTCCAGAATATTATCTTTATCTAACTTTACTTTTTATCTCTTTACATCTCTTAGGATTGGGTGTCAATTTCACCCCAGTTATTTAAACAAATACAACAGGGTTTTAGGGTAGCTGTAATCAAACCTTTAAACATTCCCTTCATAAATATACCTTTATAGAACTAAGATATGACAAAAGCTTATTTCATGATGTGTTTCTCAACTTGGGTCTATATGATACAATTTCACCATCTATATAAACACAATAAAAGCAAACTAATTATTTTATCATGTTTTTAAATTTCCTGCAGAATAACATTTTAGAAATATCTTCTTTAAAAAAAGCTAAACTACAGGAAACTACACTAAAGTCGGTCAATGAAAAATTCAGTAATAAAAGACTGTAATGTAAACTAAAAATTGTAAAAGTGTTTTAGTTTAGTTTTAAGTTTTTTTAATTACATCACAATATATAGCAATAATATCCGGCCCTAATATTATATTAATAACCTATATCTAATCTTTCTTTTATTCTAAAATTATAGATTAAATATTTGCCAATCAAGTGTTTGAGTTTGTCCATGGTTCTTACTTAAAAGTACTTAAAAAGTTTTAATAAACATGATGCAAAGTACTCATAATGAGCATGATATTCTCATGGCCTCAGATAATGGACATGTCTGTTCCCGTCCTGTAGACCTTAGATTTCATCATCAGCCACAACATTCTCTTATAAAGACTTGAATGTTCTGTGGGGGATCAAGGGAACGGCATTGGGCTGGTTTAAATCTTATTGATCTGATAGATTCCAGCCCAGATCCAGTCTGATATCTTCTGGACCACAGGGGTAACTGCTTCACCCAATAACTTATCGCTTTTACGATATATCTCGATATTTGGCTGCCCGATTTAATGTTGACTTCTCAGTTCCTAGTATCAATAAAAAAAAAAAAATAAATAAAAAACTGTTACCTAAAACAATGAGGGGAAATGGGCTAGCTCTGTTTAATATCTTCTGATGAAAACATTCAGCACTTGCTTTTTTTTTTTAATTCATACATTTAGATAGCTTGGAAAAATATTGCGGTATATGGTGATATTGCAATATCATGATTAAATCGGATTGTGATCCAAATATTGTGAGACGAATCGTATTACAACACCCATGCCAATACTCCCCCCTACTAAAACTAGACATAGCCATGGTTGACCTTTACTCTGACCAAGTATGTGTTCTCTTTAATCCATTCAATGTGCAGCTTTCACTTCCTACCACTTGGTCGCTGTCGTAGAACTCCAGCACCACCTCAGGAGGACTGTGGACCATGTTCTTGGGGTCTCCATAAATCTCCACATCGTTAAAAATCAAGGTTTGGTCCCAGGTTGGGTTCAGAGTTGCTTTAAGTTTTTCAGTTGTCTTGCTAACATAAAGGAAGGAGACATGTGCATATGGATCTGTAATGAGAGAAAATAAGAGTTTTAGTTCTTCTTTATCGGTTAAGGATAACATTAACGCACAACGTCGCCGTTCAGTTCAGACTCAGTAATGAACATGAACACATTAGATTTAAATGTCTGCCTTTTAAATGCTTTTCTTTAAATTCTTTTCAAATGTCATTAAAGGTCTTTTAGTTATAGTCTCACCAACCTCCTACCCAGTTCAGATGGCAAATTATTCTTTGAAATATGAATATTTGAATAAACTCAGCAAACATCTAAAGGCGTAATTGTATGCCAATGTGTATAAAAGCCAAATTAAGCAAGACACTATTTCATTAATTTAGCAACAATCCCTAATTAGTACATGTCAGTCATTAAAGCTATATCTCATAGAGATGGTTTCACACACTTATGATCTAATTCCTCACTAAAAAGTTGGTTTACTGTTAAAATAAAAATAGACAAGAACAAAAACTAATGCAGCGTTAGAAATAGTTAAACCTGGTCTGCTAAGGACTAAGTCATTTTTCATGAAGGGTTCATTGATACGATATAACCTGCTGCAAACATGATCCATAGTAAGACAAAAGTTCAAAGGTCACCAATTCTGGTGATGATATAGGAACAATGACAGATTTATAACATTTTAATATATTTTTCACTTTTTAAATTACATAACTAAAATAAAAATCAACATTTTGTTGATATTCTGGCTCAGTGCCATAGATCTATATTTTTCCGCTTACCAGAGAAACTGTCCTTGTCCATAGAACTCAGGTTCCTCGCCTGATAGAGATAGACGCGGAGGTGATACATGTAGGACTCTAGGGAACATTGCATTGGGGTGAAAAAAATCTCATATTTGTTCATTTTGAGCTTTACATCTCATGTTTTGACTTTATACACTCACTATCAAAGGAGCAGGACACAGTGGGAGTGTTGGCACCAAACATCTTGGTGGCATCAGCTTTGGAGCCTTTCTCTTTATCCTCTGTATCGATACCCTGGAAACCAAACCAGAAAGACGTCTTAAAGCAACAAGTTCAGGTGTCACACTGCAAAAAAAACAAAAACCGCAGCCAAGGAGCCGGGTTTCTTTAATCATGGGTAAATATTTGGTGACTCATTAAGCTCACAGTCAGTTCCTGCTTCCTTTGGATTACTAACAGGAGTCTGAGTTTCTGGTCTCAATTCTGACAGAGATGTTGTTCTTGCTGTGATAGTCACTTTTACTCACTAATGCACCCTCAAGTTGAAAGATGGCACATGCTCCAAGGCGATCTTCCGGCGCCATCTTCCTCCTCCAGCGTCTTCGACGGAACGTGTCGGAGGAGCGCTCAATTCGGTGGAACTTCCATCCAATCAGAGAGGAGAATTCCCATCCCTCTGGGTCACCATGATCTCTTTTCTAGGGGTTTGAAAATAAACATCTGATGATGAAACGCTACTTAAAGGAGTTGGATTAGGGTTATAGTAGAGAATGCATTTCTTCTACTTTATGAATTAAAAAAGCGTTTTGCAGCAAACCTCCACAGCTGCTCCTGCAGGTCGTGCAGCCCTCTTTCTAGGTCGAACCAGCCTCCTCCTGCGGTGGACGTGGTACATCTTCTCAGCAGGGACCCAGGATCGAGGCTTGTCATCTGGAGGAATGGTCACCCCATACTCCCAGCCTGTACAGTGGATACAGAGAAACGGCCACAGTTTTAGTCAATTTGCTTTTGCTTAACAGTTCAGCTGAAAGAGTCTCAACTGTTTGGAGAAGAGTTTCCATTATGTTAAAGATTGTGTTTATAGGATTTTTAAAAAATTTCTTCTGGTGTTGGTTAAGAAGGGGAGGTTCATATTCTCCTCTTTACTATGTGCTTGAGGCCAAGACTGACAGGCCAGTTAAATTCTTTTACACCAAACTTGCACATTCATGTTTTGTAGGCTTAGTTTTGTGTACCGCTGCAGTCATGCTGGAACAGGAAGAGGCCTACTAACTTCTTTGTCAGCTCGAGCATCAGGAATTCTTTTGATTCGAACATGAAGCACTTATAAACTGCACACAGTCAGAGACCTCTGTACAGTTAGTATCTCAGCATCCTTGGATCAGACTCTGTATATTACATGGTTTATCATCTGAACACGCAGCCCCAGATCACCACTATGAAGGAACCTTTCTGAACAGATTTAAAGCACAGAGGGTATCTCTTCAGAGTCCCACCCTGAATATTGTGCATTGCTCAAAGTGCAGTTAATGAAAGAAAAACAAATTGGCTTGCAAATGTATTCATAAACTCCAACTTCTCCTTTTAATAATGCTCACCAGGTTAAACCAGCACAACGTCATGCATAATTGTGAATGAAGGAAAAAACTATATATTTTTTATTCTTACTAGAGGTCTGAAAGTATTTCACAGCTTTCACTGAAACACTATTTAAAGAAACCCATGACAAAATCTAGTCAACAGTTTTCAAAAGTCTACTATTTAATAAACAACCCGAGCTGCATCTATATTTACACTGTTAAAGGCGTGAGGTCCGTTGCAGGACATTTGGTTAAAGGAAAAAAATCTGATGCTCAGTGGCGCACTGCTGCCTTGCAGCAAGAAGGTTCTGGGTTCGATTCCTGGCCCGGGGTCTTTCTGCATGGAGTTTGCATGTTCTCCCTGAGCATGCGTGGGTTCTCTCCGGGTACTCCGGCTTCCTCCCACAGTCCAAAAACATGACTGTTAGGTTGATTGGCTTCTCTAAATTGTCCTTAGGTGTGACTGTGTGTGTGATTGGGTACTTGTCCTGTTTGCCTCTGTGTTGCCATGTGATGGACTGGAGACA
>NW_015151499.1:15624-29968 GCF_000732505.1 Cyprinodon variegatus
AATGAATGTTTGTGTGTCTCTGTGTTGCCCTGCGATGGACTGCCGACCTGTCCAGGGTGGACCCCGCCTCTTGCCCATTGACTGCTGGAGATAGGAACCAGCACCCCTCACGACCCCACTCGGGACAAGGGTGTAAGAAAATGGATGGATGGATAAATAAAATTAAATCCCACTGTTCTTTGTCCAATTCATTGGCAGCGTAGAGCACTGGGACAGGCCTAAAGGCACAGAGTAACTGGATGAGCTGCAGAAACCCACTGCTCAGGAAGGAGGATCTGCCAACAGGACATGACCAACATGAACCTGCTCTCTTGGTGGATGCTGCAACACAGACTGGGCTAAAACGTGATGCAGAGCATACAGCCAGACATGCAGCCATCTGCTCAAACACACCTGAATCAAATAAACACTGTACAATTTTTTTTCAACTGTTGCATGCAGCTACAGCTCACACTGTAAGAAGAAACTCTGTTTCATACATTGTGAGCTTTGAGTTCACAGCTTACAATGTATGATCTAACACTGTGCAACCCAACGCTCTGATGCCATCGAGTGAAAACTGCTGCCTTGGCAATTTGTGCAATTTTGTGTGCTGAAAACCCTAAAAAAAACGTCATTTGGACAAAGACATGGCTAAAGTGGCTACGACGGTCTGTCAATTTTAACAGAAACAACCCCATTTCACTCACACCCCCACCGTGCTTCTGTGTTTTCATCTGAGTGGAAGAAGAAAAAGAAGAATCCTTGTTTGCAGATGCCAACTAACGATTTGCCCACGACCACGTAACGACAGCCGACTGAATTTCAAACATGTTTGATTTTCTCCCGACCTTATAATTCCTGATCAGGAGGTGGTCGTGCGAGGCTGATCGCCCCTGCTTACTTTTAAGTATACTTTACTCACCTTATATTACACAATGCAGGATCTGGCTGAAAATCTGCCAGATCGAAAAATTCTTGCTCGACTGGGGAATCCGCCCAAAAAGGGCAAAAAAAAAAAAAAAACTTACAGTGTATGTCCGGCTTAACGGGGTCAGGAAGATTCTTTAAATGTGTCAAATAAGAATTGATGAATGGAAGGTCTAGAACAGGCGTTACGAAAAGCTATCCTGCAGGTTTTAGAGGTTTCCCTTTTCCAGCACAGCTCATTTGCATTGATTGCTGATTAGCAGGCTTATCCTGAACGCCATTCATCAGAATGAGCTGTGCTCAAGCAGTGAAACCTATAAAACCAGCAGGACAGCAGCTCTAGAGGACTGACTTTGGGCATGCCTGGTCTAATATTATTATTCAGTTATTCCAAGTGTATGGGTATAAAATGACATTGTAGGAGAGATAGTAATGGGTGCAAGGAACCTTATCAGTATATCAGCCTCTATTTATACCCATTACTTCATTCAGTGCTTCAAGCTATTTAAAGATTTCTTCACCTTGATCATCCACAGCTCTGTTAATGTCCACAGTCCAGCTGTCCTCCCACGTCCACCCAGGAGGACAGTCAAACTCTGTAGGGTTACGGCTTTTCTCTCCATTCTGCCAAACAGAAACAATGTAAGCTGCATTTCCATATTTAAACATTTTCATCACTTGTTTAGCAGCTGGGTACCAGGAACGCGCCGTGTGGCTCAGATTAACATTAAAACATTCACATTTTTGTGTGAATTTCTGTTAGTCGGAAGGATAAAGTCATCCAATGTTATGCATGATTGCCAGTAGCAGCATTTGCATTCTAGCTCGCTGCTCTCACCACATCTGTGTACGGCTCCGAGGCAGGCTTCCACTCTCCACCAGGAAAACGGGTTTCGTTCTGGAAGACCTCATCCATAAACTCCGTGTGTCCCGCATCGGCTTCAGTTAGCAGGCTGAAACAAAGCCAAATGGATGATGCATCTTTTGGAAAATGGATGATGCATCTTTTTGAAAATTCTAAGAGGATTTTGGACACTTTAAATTTCACTAAATGATCCCCTGGTGGCCGATTCAAAAACACTGAACATGTAGAAGGAAATGTCCATCCTCCATTAGAGATGTAGATGGTTGCACATTTAAATTTTTAAATTCCATTCAGAATTGAACAGAGGTTTTAAAGTTTAAATATCAAGACTCCCTATAACTTCCCCATAGCGTAGTATTTCTCCATTAGTATCTAGATTGAGGTTGGTAATCCCTGCCCTGTTTTTCTAATAACAACCACCCTTACAGATTACATACTGTCTGAAAAAGAATCATCTACAGCTGCAAATATGCTCACTAAAACATTCAAGTGATGAAGGAGTGAGTCTAAAAGCAAGTCGATTTCTCAAGCTGAAAGAAGAGTAGCTTACTGGTGCAACCTGGAATCAATTTATGTAATGAAAGACATGTAAACAAATCAGACGAGCTGTAGCCCACTAACTTTGGCCCTGATGACTCGATGGGATTTTGTTTTGGTCGGCATGTGAGGAGGGGCATGTCTATGTGCAGTATTAAACTAAGGCTAGTTCAGACAAACATTTGCTGGCAGGTTTACTTACGCCTTTTCTGGATCGATAAACCAGTCCGACTCCCACTCCCATCCTCGTGGTGGAAGGAAGTACTCCTTCTTCAGCTTCAGTTTCCCCGTCACGTCTGAGAATTTATAGCGGCCCACCAGTCCTGTGGTCCCCCAGTTTCCAAAGACTTGAGCCTGGTTTTCATACTGCAGGAGGAACAAAGTTTGCACAAACTTGAACTTCTTTTTTTAATAATGTTTTTTACATGTTATTTACATTATAATAACATACTTTATTTAATAGAAATATTCAATTTAATTCAGTTTATTTAAAGACAATTCAACCAGATCATACAGTCAGATTGGGTCAAAATTTTCCATCTAAGGAAAACCAGCTGATGGCATCGGCTCATTAACTTTGCAGAATGAACTCCTGCTGAATGAGCAAGTGGTGAATGTAGACATTTGCTTTCACTGTATCATTAACTCTACAGTAATCCCTCACACCTAATATGTATGCAACAATAGAGGAGAGGAAAATCTTTCAGTAGGAAGAAGGCTGCACGGTGGTGCTTAGTTTGTAGCACTGTTGCCTTGACACAAGAAGGTTCTGGGTTCAATTCCTGGCCCTGGGTCTTTCTGCATGGAGTTTGCATGATCTCCCCCTGCATGCGGGGGTTTTCTTCGGATACACCAGCTTCCTCCCACAGTCCAAAAACATCACTATTAACTTAATTGCCATCTCTAAGTTGTCATTAGGTGCAAGTATATGTGCATTATTGTGCGTCTCTGTGTTGCCCTGAAATGGACCGCTGACCTGTCCAGGGTGTACCTCACATTTCCTCCATAGACTGACCCTGACATAAGCGGAGCCTGTTCCTGCAGGCTTAGTGTGAGCGGCCTTCTGCCAAGGGCAACTGGGGATTCAAGGAGATTGAAGCAGACATACCCATTTTTGTGAGATAGAACCAACAATGAAAACTTTGTTAGGGTAAAGGAAATCTGACTGGATAATCTGATTGAATCGTCTCTGTAAAGTGACTTGAGATTACATCATTTTTTAATAAATGCTATATAAATAAACTGATTTAATGTTGGCCATTGATGCTAAACAAACTAAAAAACAAGGACGCAAACATTGTATCCAACATCCCATTTGGTCTTATCTGATAGTAGTAGCTTAGTTCTCGTCACTCTTCAGGAAGTTGGGGTTCAATGAACCACCTCTGCTTTGAACTTTTCAAAACAATTTTCCTGATTACGGCTATTCTGTAATCATTTCCTGTGTGATCAATTCTTTGGCACCATAATAAATGTGGCTGAACAATAATCCTCAAAAGTTTTAAAGGCAAAATAAGTATATAAACAGACAAAGTGATCTACTTAAAGTATTAACTTCTCAGCTGGACGAAACCTTGAAGGTATAGTGGAGGAAGTTCTTTTTCTGGGTGGATCATCAAAATAAGTGGTTCTTCAAGGGCAAAAAATAATAACTTTCCAGTCGTGCGTGAATTTTCTGATAGGCCCGACTTTCAGCCTGATCGCGCCGTGTACAGGGGGTAATGAGGGGCGATCAGCCTCTCTCCACCACCTCCCTATCAGGAATCGTGAGGTCTGGAGTCCGTTTTAGAATCGATTTTAAACTTCTGCTGTTTGTTTTTAACGCCATTCATGGCTTTGCCCCCTCTTACTTGTCTGAGATTTTAACTTTCCGCAATTGTGGCAGAGCTTTACGCTCTTCGGGTCAGCTTCTGGTAGAGGTCCCTAGGTCAAGACTCAAACAGTGGGGCGATCGTTCTTTTGCCGTCGCTGCTCCCAGACTGTGGAACAAACTACCCCCCGACATCCACACCACTACTGACCTCAGCCTTTTTTAAAAAAAGCTTAAAACCCACTTTTTTAAAGTAGCTTTTAATTCTGATTATAATACTGCCTCTTAGATGTCATCTTTCTCTGTGCTCCTTTCTATGCACCTCTGGAAGGCTTTTAATGTCCTGCAGTGCTGCACCACTACAGCACTTTTAATTGTATCTTGTATGTTTTATATTTGCTATGTATTGTTTTATGGCTTTGTTGTAAAGCACTTCGGGTACCATTTGGCTATTGTAAAGGGCTATATAAATAAATTTGATTTGATTTGAAAATCGAACATGTTTGATTTTCAGTCAACCACCGTGGGCAAATCGCTCAGTGCACATGTGCAAACAAGGACTCTTCTTCTTCTTCCTCTCATTCTTTCTGTAAAATTGACAGACCATAGTAGACACCTTTGCTCAGTCATGTCTTTGTCCAAATACATCGCCGCCTTTTCTTTTTAGGGCTCAATTGCAAAATTGCCAAGGCAGTGCGATTCACTCTAGTTTGCTTCATATTCCTCTTCTACTGGTTTGGCTTCCTGATAGATGAGTCCCAGTAGTGCCATGTCTCTCTGGGGCTGAGTCCAATGTGTTTTATTTAGACGTGCAGAGTGAGCAGGTAGATCGGAGCAGAGCGTCGGACCGCACATGTATCCTGGGCTGCGAATTGACACTGTACAACGATTCCGCTGGGTTTCATCGTACAGTGTGACTTGCAGCTGAGTGCAACGACTGAAAAATATTGTACAGGGCATGCCCGGCTTAAGCGGTGGTGAGTCTGATATAGTGGAGAAATTGCAAATATTCTTTTGGAAAATAAGCTTGTATGAGCAATGCCAACAGCAACTTTTAAACAGAGCGTGCATGGGGAGAAATGGGCTTGTGAATGCTCTGGCATGTGTTTAATAGTCGTTCCCTCTTGGAAGCAGGTACAGGGTTGTGCAGGTGCATTTTTTTTTAAAGTGGATAGGGCGGTTCTTTTCAAAAATTTGTGAAAATCCTCCACTATACCTTTAAGTTAAAAGCTTTGTCAAAAGAAAAAAAAAATATCCATACCAGTTCAGCAAACACACTAAAGGTTCCCTCTGAGAACCCGTTGAACTTTTTCTCATGTGTAGAGAGGCCGAGCCACATGTTGACCCTAACTTGAACTGGCACCTTCGAGCCTTTGGTCTTGTCCATGGGGTACTGAGAGGAAAAACACAAAAAAAAATGGCACTAAAGTGATAAAATCAGTAAAAGTTCAGCAAATCTTGTGGGAGAATCCGTTCCATAAGAGTGAAAAGCAGCATCAGGATATTTCTTCTCCAAGTACCTTTAGAAAAATGGTCTGAGTCTTGCCACAGTGCTGCCCGCAGGCCTCTGTGCTGTAAGTCGAATACAGGATCTGGTGAGCAGGAATACGACTGTAGGCGACCCTCTTCTGCCCCCGCAGCATCCAGATGATCACATCAGGCATGCTGTTCTGGGGCTGAAAACAGGGAGAATATTGCCTTGTAAGGTTATTACTGTTTACTCACACAAAGTCTGCTGTTTGCTCCCAGATAGCCAAAACACTTGGCTATGTGTTTCAAAAACACTTTTGAAACAATCATAAGCCAGGAAGCGGCTTCCTGTGTTTGTACCTCCTTTGCCAGCTGATTGAGTTTGTCCAGCCAGGCCTCTATTTCTGGCAGGGTGTCGGCGATTTCTCTGGCCTCCTCTCTCATTCGTCTCGCAGCGTTTAAGATGGAGCTTAGAGCGCTGTCTCGCAGTTTCTTGATTTGGATGTCCAGAGTTGTTAGGTTGGAGCGGCCCTCCAGCTCAGGTGTAGGGAATCTCCAGGAGAACATGAAAGGATAGTTAGAAAAAAAAAAGATCTTCCAAAACTCTGCAAATTAGGGCCTCAACTAACTATTATTTCTCAAATTGATTAATCTGTAGATTATTTTTTCGATTAAACGATTAATAATCGGATACCCAAATGTTTAGAACGTTTTAACAAAATTAACCAGGTGAAACTAAAACTTTTCGACTTGAGGAGTTCTGGAAAGAGCATCTTGACAGACGAAAACATTTTTTCATCTTAAATGCAAAATCTTTACCGGTATATATTTTTATTAGAATTTTTATATAATTACTGCTTTAAGTGTTTCCCTCTGTCAGCTAAAGGCAGGTTTTACAGTCTCTACACTCCAGTCAACAATTAATCGATTACTAAATTAGTTGACGATTATTTCAATAATTGATTAATGGGATTAGTCGTTTAAGCCCTACTGTATATTAGTACAATTTGTTAATATTAGGTTGCTTTGTTTCCAAACTGATCTCGCATTTGGATCTCGATGCTAACCATTTAATGTAGGTGTGAGCATCCCAATATATTATCATGGCATTGCAATATCATTATATTTTCCTGTCAAAATGCTAAAAAAAACCTAGTGCTTCATACATTCATCAGAATATATTGATCATTTAGTTATTCTGGTATCCATGCTGTTTGGGGTTTGAGTCAGTCCGTGTCTTCCACTGTGACTACCTCAACTACAGATATGGTGCAGCGCTGCACAGCAAAAGGGCTTCATGGCAATATCTGCCAGAGTGGCGGTGCAGAGGTAGCCCATTTTCCCTCATTGTTTTAGGTGAAATTGTTTTTTTTTTTCAAGTTGATACGAGGAATTAAAAGATCAATATTAAATTGGACAGCCGAAAATCATGATATATCGGCAAATCGATTTTGCCCACGACCCCAATTACTTATGTCTTAACCTGATGAAACAACATTTTTCATCTATTTTCTAAGTTAAAAACTTAAGTTTCCCTCTTTACATTGTAATCAAAAGATCAAGGAACCTTGTAAAGTGAAAACATCTTGACTGATAATTTCACTCGAGTTAATTTCCCCCTCAGATTTGGTGCTTTCGTCCAGCAGTTTAGCATTTAGAATTGCATCCATACACAAAGTCAGAAGAAGTACAAAGGTGCAATAACTTTTCTAAAACAAAAAATGTTTGTTTAACATTACAGTAACACATCTACAGTCCCATTAACCTTAGAGAAATCAAGGCTTAGAAGAGAACAGGAAGGCTTGAAAGAGGAAAGGATAGTGGCTCCATTTTGTTTTTATTCTAGGAAGTGCTCTAGAACCTCTGGAGATGATTTCACAAAGAGGAATTTTTCATAAGGTGAAGAACATTATGGACAACAATGAGCATCCTCCTCTGAAGATTGTTAACAATAACAGAGTCTTCAGTTAGACGCTTCTCCAAACCGAGTGCAAGACAGACCTCTACAGAAGATCCTTCCTGCCTACAGCTACCAATAACAACTGATGTTTTTCATTTACCAATAACAAAAAAAAAATTAAAAAAATAAGACTTACTGCATAATTTCATTTCCCTTTGAGACAACTTAATTTTAAATTTAATTCATACTTTTTTTTGTTCACATTTCATATAATGTGTTAGATTTGTAAATGTTTGAAGCCTTTCAGCAATCTCCAATTTAAACGATTCTCCACAAACACCAGAACATATTTTAGTTTAAACTCTGTTATTGCTAACATAAGATGACAGAGAACAAGTCTCTCCTAGTAATATTTATAAAGGCAGGAAAGGTACAAGCAAATATTTTGAATACTGCTATTCAATTACAGTTCTGAAAATTTGAATAAATTTGTGAGTGCTTTACAAAGGAAGGACATGAAATACAGCTCCACTGTGTACCTGTCCAGGTCTTCAATCAACTGATTCAGTAACTTCATCCACACTTCTGCCAGCTGATTGTCGGAGACCTTAGCCAGTATAGCGATCTTAAATGCATCCAGGTTGGATTGCTAAAACAGCGAAAGCAGAGTAAACACATCAATCAGTTCCCTCCAGCACAAACTGTCAGGTTAACGCTAGCACATCTTAAACTCTTTATAATAGAAAAGTATTCCTCCAGGTTTTTATCTAACAGACAATGTCATATTACCAGGTGTTGCGTAATGTAGAGGATAATGTTGACAGAATCGAGGCGGTGACTTATGTCCTCCCAGAAGGACGTGAGCACAACCACCGGTTTAGTATTTACCCAGGGCAGGTAGTAGTAATGGTTACCTAAATAAACCAACAAATATTAGGTCAAATGAAGCCTTGAAGCATGTTGTTTGAAGAGCTTTACATTTCCAGTAGCACTAGAAGCTCGTATCCAAGAAAGAATTGATCACTTGCCATCAAACACAGCACAGCTGTACTGAGTGGTGGAGGCCAGGGGTTTACAAGTGGTGTCCAGTTTGTTGCCATAGTTACCAATGCTGACCTCAAACTGGATGGGTTCACCGGGCTCCTGAATCATAGTGGCGCTGTGGAAGACGGCGCACAGACAGTATTTTCTTCTCCTCTGGTACTTCTAAATGGTGAAAAAAGAAACATAATATTCACTTTGTTACATCAAGTATGAGTTGTAAGATAAAGGTTTGTTCTAACCATGGGAAACATTTGGATGGTAACGAGAGTAGGACAAATATCCTGTTCATTTGCTAGTTTGAAACTCATGAATCCAATGATTTTCTTTAGTCAATAAATGCACCATTACCATCTGTCTTACTAGAACAAAAAAGCACTTAATTAATCACACTCTGGAGAAATGTCAGGATCCTTTTCAAATGTCAGGATCCGACCCAGCATGGATTAAGACAGTTATGAGTGACTTAAAGCACTTTTATAATGTTTTTTTGTTGTTGGCATTCAAGTGAATATACTGGTGTGATAACTTAGTTTTTGATTTGATTTGGGTATACAGAAAACTCCAGCAGCCACCACTGCTCCACATGATTTATGCACAGCTTTAGGTTACTAGAGAAAGCGCAGTTCTGCTTAAAACGTTTATCAGTTATTTTCCTTTTTTTTTATTTATATTCCTGGTTGCATACAACATTCTTACAACAAATAATGTTGTTGGCGAAGTATTTGTTATTTTTTGTCTTTTCTTAATTTGTTAGTTAATATAGAATTTCTGTGTAAACATTTTAACCATAACAACTTCATGTGACCATAATTACATCACGAGGCGTAGTCAACAAGCAGATGGAGGCGATGGATTAAACTAAAGCCGGAGCAAAAACTTAAGAATTCTGATATTACTATAAAGTTTACAGACATATGAGCGCATGTCCTTGCTAATAGTGCTAACAGGGTTAGCAATTCTTTTTCCTCTATCCTTCAAGCTGTCTGTTTTGAACAACACATTAGAGCTCTGTTGGCATGGTTGGGACTTATTTAGTAGTTGTGTTAATTGCAAACATCAGGCATGCCTCTTTGCTCCTAACCAATTGGTAAGCAGTCACAGTCGAAAGAACGGACAGAAATATTTCCCATCAATTAAAGGAGAATTCCGGTTTTTAACACTTTAAGCCCATTTTCTGTAGTGTCCAGGATGAAATCGAATGATCGACACCAAAATTTTGACAATTGGTCCCGTCTCTGCTTTTTGGCTCATGCAGAATCCCCCCCTGGCTGCTTCAGAATGGCTTCCATAGTGCATGTCCGATAATGTCCTTAAAACAACCTTAAACATTCTTTTTTTTAAATATGCTACTCACCGGGTCATCAGCGCTGTTCAATGACGTTCCAAAAAAAGTTTCGTAAAGAAAAAACGTTCCTGTAGTGTTTTATTTAGCATTTTGTAAATCCCATTAAGTTCTGTTGGAATAGTCAATATTCCCCTGCCACCGGAAACGGAAATGGGGCCTGTTTACACAGTTGTAGTCTTTTCGCTTCACTCTGTGTACTCCGACGTCGAGGTGCTAACATCTCCGTTAAACACTTTAAAAAACTCTGAAAATGGAATACGAAAGGTGGATTCTTGAGGAGGACATATTGGACTTTGAGTTTGACGGTAGAGGATACCGTTTTGAACCGGAATATACTGAGGAGGAGTATATAGAGACATTGTCGCCAACTAGTGGTCTGGAGTGTGCAACGCTTCAGATTCGAACGGGAAGCGGAAGTTTATAAGCGGTTGTGATGTATCGGAAAAAATAGTTCTGGGATTTACAAAATGCTAAATAAAACAAGACAGGAACGGTTTTTCTTCACGAAACTTTTTTTGGAACGTCATTGAACAGCGCTGACGACCCGGTGAGTAGCATATTTTAAAAAAAGAACGTTTAAGGTTGTTTTAAGGACATTATCGGACATGCACAATGGAAGCCATTCTGAAGCAGCCAGGGGGGGATTCTGCATGAGCCAAATAGCAGAGACAGGACCAATTGTCAAAATTTTGGTGTCGATCATTCGATTTCATCCTGGACACTACAGAAAATGGGCTAAAAGTGTTAAAAACCAGAATTCTCCTTTAACCCATCAATGAGCAATCAGCAATTTAGAATTCGAAATACTGAGCTGGTAAACAGGCACAGTACCTGCACCACAAGGATGTCATCGCTGTGGATACCATCAACAGTTTTATCCGCTTTCCCCTCCAGCTTAGTGGAGAGCTCCACTAGTACTCTGCCCCTGTAAGCCACTCCTTCACCCTGTGGTAAACAGAAATCATTAGGCAGAATGCAGCAAGATTACATCCTGATAAAGGAAAAGGTCAAATAAAAGTGCTCCACTACCTCGCCAAAATTAAGAGCCTCATAGGGGTCTGGGAGGCCCGTGAATTCCCTGGGACTGCCGTAGAGGTTGACGTAGCAGGGCCCAAATACAGGAAGGAAGCCCACCTCTGATTCTCCAGAGTCAGCTGGAAAGATGAGAGTAGAGTTCATCTCTGTTTGAACTACCTTGAGCAAAGCTCTAAATGTTAGTAGGTCACAATGTGGCGCTGGAAAAGCAGGCAGCACTAACTAAAAAGGACAGCGTGGTGTGAGGTCAACACTTAAATCTTATTGATGAGGTCAAAACAGAGCAGAGCACGGGCGTATTAGCACTTTGCACAAACTGGACTTAATCACAATTAGACATGGGCTGGTATGGAGATGTAACAAAGTTTGAAAAATGTGAGTTTTGCAAGTCTTAAGTTTTTTAAACATGCTTTTCCTATGTTTAAAACAATCACTCAAAGGCATATTTCTGTGAATGTTGAAAAAAAGTGTTAGAAAAAAAAAGAAAAAAACCCACAAACAGTCAAGCTGAGAAACAACGGGAATCATGCATCACTGTTGAGCTAGTAGGGGGTGGAGTGGCGGCCTAGTGGTTAGGGCATAGAGCTGGGAATCCTGAGGTTCTGTGTTCGAACCCCACTCCCACAGACTCATTGGCTCCGTGATGGCAGCCCACTGCTCCCCAAGGGGATGGGTTAAATGCAGAGGTACACATCTCCAATGGGAGATTAATAAAGTTCAATTAATATTAAAGTCATTTTGAAGGCACAGGTGCAATCCAACAGCTCCATGGCTGTCTGCCTTCGGACCAGCTAAATGAGTACTGTATGCCTGAGATGCTGAATGTTATTCTAAAGAGAACACAAATGTTTTTATATTCAATCTTTTTATCCATTATATGATAATTAACATGTATATTATAAAAAGAAGTGTCAAATGTTGTTTACTGATTTTAAATAAAAGCAATTAAATAATGCTAAACTTTTTTTCTACAGTAAAAGGCTAATTTAGAGAGTATTTCAAACAAGCCCATGGCTAATTATGATTGTTAGCATGCTCATTGCATATCATTACATGCAACAGAAAAAAAGCACAGGTGAACCTTTAGAGGATGGCATTTCCCCATTTTCTGCATGTTCTTCTATTCCAAAAGGGGAAAAAAGGACATTTTAAAGTAATACTGCATATTTTATAAACATTTGATCAACTGTTTTGTACTTTAATTACATTTAATTAAAATATAAAACTCATACCTTCTACTTCTCCACCAGAGGAAGCTATCTGGGTCAGGTTCAGGTATGTGGTGCCAACAGCATCATTTCCCGTCAGACGATCCCTGTAGCCAAACAAATTATTTTATTGACACACATGCAGGGATACTGTGTAAAAAAAAATAGCTAACTGAAATTGTTGCATAAAAATAAAAAGTATTTTTTGTTGCATTGAAACTGAAAGATTTCTGCATGATATAAAATTGCACAGGTATGTAGATCTATTAACACTTTTGGCATGTTTTTTTTTTTTTTGCCATTTCCCTCATACGCTCATTTCCCTCTGGCCTTCCTGAAGTTGAAATGAGTGCAGGTTCTCTCAGAAACTTGAAAATGAGGTCAGCGCAGCCAACAGAACATGTTGTTGAGGGAAAGGGAAGGGCCACCACAGTCTGAGTCACTGCCCAGCACTATTATAAAGGAGATGTCGGCCATGCACACACACACAGACCGAGAACGTAGCTGAGCACAGCACTGAAACATGGAGGCACATTTTCCTGACTTGATTTAGAACAACAAACAGCTGCAGCCCAAAATTCCTAATTCCCGTTTTAAGAAAACGTCCACTTACCAGTCAAACACGGTCAGCTTGATACGCTCACACATGGAAGGGAACTATAGCGAAGAAGACAAAACAATCATTTCTATTCAACTTTTCTCTGCATCTTTACGGCCTCAGGACTTACTTTGACTTGAAGGTTCAAAACCTGGTTCCACTCTGGGTTTGCATTCTTCTCAATGATCTGAGTGCACAACTAGAAACACAGAGAAATACATCATTAGCTTTTCCTCTGCAGCTCCCATTTTAAACATTCAGGCACCTTTATGGGGTGGGTATAAATAAGAAGAAAGAATTTAATTTAAACCTTTTTTCCAGCAAACCGAGCCTCTAGAAAAGGATCCACCAGGTTCTTCTTGTTTTCCTCTCCTCCAAAGATCCCTTTCAATGTCTGGACAAATGCATCATCCACTAAAAAGAGAACATTTATTATTTTGTCATGTTTTATTGTGGAAAATCATAATCATATCGGAAACTCATCTCACTCTGGGGAATGTCTTCAGCCCTGAACACCTTTAATAACAGGGTGGCCCATCGCAGAGTTACTCCTGCTGGCAGCAGCAGATTGCTCTCTATGTCATCCTGGTCATCATTAGAGTCTCTTTTCTCCACCTACAGATGTCAGCATATACAGACTCATAAATGGAAAACAAGAGAGAAGAGTCGATATTTAAATGAAGGAAGTTATAGTCTGGAGGAACTTACTGGAGGCTCGTCTCCTGTTCCTACAACAAAGATGCTGACTTTGATGTAGCCTTTAGCCCCAGAGCTGCAGTCATCTGGGTCATTCAGCAGGAGCCATTTTCTCATCACACAGTGGCCTGAATAGTGACCACAGATATAATCAGGACACAAAACTCCCAAACATTCACCTGCCACTTGGTTCAGTACAGTATTTACTTTCAATTTGAGAACTACCTCAATTCTCTGTGGTAAAAGCCTATAAGCAAGATTCAGATTCAGGAACCCATCTGAAACAATTCTCAGTGGTTTCAGTCCACATCTCAGTTCCTGCTAATTCTTGCTGCAACGCTTCCATTCCATGACAAATGTGCTCAACTCGATTAAAATCTGGTGACTGTGGAGGCCAATGATGTATAATTAATTCATTGTCTTCTTTGGAAACCAGTTGGAGCCATGACTTTATCTTTAGCATAACACTGGAATGTGGAACGTGAAACTGAGACTTGTCACACCAGGCAGCGTTTTGTGTGTAAAGTTGTTGTTCAGTTTTGGTCAATCTGAGGGATTTACTGCTTTAGCTTCCTGCATTCAGCTGACGAGTGAAAAACACGCGGTCATCATCCTCCGTTTATGGAAATTTGTTTCAAAGTTCATCTTGAATGAACGGATGCACCTAATAAAGAGCTGGCATATTGTGTTATTATTTATAGAGTCATGTTATGAGTTTATAAAAGGTATCGGATATTACAGGCTAACAAAGAAACCAAATGACCCCAATTCCTAAGGGGGGGACCCATTCATCAGGTTCAATTTGCATGTTTTCTAAGCCAAAACAAGGCTTCGTTTTGGTCCACTCTAACCCCGAAATCCCACATACTCCGTCAGCGCTCTGCCCCGCTGACGTACGTCGTGCGGAGCGCTAGTTTTTCATGTAAA
>NW_015151499.1:30774-38209 GCF_000732505.1 Cyprinodon variegatus
AAAAAATTCCACCATCATCCAGCATATGTTCAGTTTCTGCCCAAATATTTTTTTTTTGTTGTAGATTTTTGTAACGGGGATAACTAGGAGAGCCTAATTCAAAACAGATTTTTTTGAATGAACTTTTTTTGTTCTCTACTCCCAAACTCAGCATCTCTTCATTCAGTCCTGTAAGAAGTTTCTTTTGAATCCGCATGTCTATGTGGACGGAGACGTGCGGAGGAGTAGCGGAGGATGTGGAACAGCTCCCATTGATTTACATGAAAGACTAGCGCTCCGCACGACGTACGTCAGCGAAGCAGAGCGCTGACGGAATATGTGGAATCTGGGGGTAAAGCCTCGAACCCAACGCCATTTCTAACATTTTGAACTAAAAAAGTGTTCTGGATGGAAGCAAAACACCTTCAAACTTTTTTGGAATTATTTTTCAGTGCTTTGGTCTTAAATCATTTCAATAAACCTCATTAGCAACATCAGGACATTAATTCAAGAGGAAATAATTAAAACAATGACTGCTTGTTTCTTCAATGCAAACATTTTTGATTTTTTTTTAGAAATTTACATAATAGATTATCAAAGAAAAGAACTACCAGCCATCTGCATTAGCTTATAGCTTAAGCTAATGTCACCCCTCCGCTAGTTATGGCGAACCTCACTCATTCACAGCGGTCAAAAACAGGAGAGGAGGAGGTAGAATAAGAAAAAGTCGGTAGAAGCCAACAAAATATTTTCTTTATTATGATTCTTCAATGTTCTTGTGTCATCAGCTGATTTAGGTTTATGACCTATGTCACTAATCCAAAACTAAGGCCAGTTTTTATAGAGTTGATCTGGTCACCCTAGTGGTGACCAGATCTCAAAGATATAACATGTGGAAAACTAGGATGCCTTTATGGGAGAATGTGGGACAGACGTTTTCAGCTGTGAGTATCTTTTGTGACTCACTTTTACAGTTTTGCATGTTAAAACAACTTCTGCAAACTTCCCAAGAAGCTCTAAGTTATAAACCATTTTAATTTGTTGTGGATGTGTTTTTTTTTGTTGTTGTTGTTTTTTGCTCTAAACTTCGTTTCCATCTGATTTTGCGTTAAAGTCCTTTACCTTCACCATTAGGAGGTTTGTGATGACAGAATGGGGGATCTGGTACAGCTCAGTGACAATAACTGCAGCTCTGCCTTCTTTATATTTATTAAAAAAGCCTTTAGGTGTTTTTTTTTTTTCCTTCTAATTTGACACAGTCAAATATGGGAAATTTATTCGATTTGTAGGAAAGCGAGACATGAAGGATAAATGCAGCAGTGTGCCACACAAATCAGGACATCTAGTCACTGGCAGAATAATACATAATAATAAATAAATTCCCTTACACGTTTTTATATTACTCTGTCCTTTGCATAGTTTAAGAACATGAGGGAAGGGCACAGACAGAAAGAGCAGTTCACCAGGAAGCTGTTTAAGAAACAACAACCATTCAATATAAACAGTTTGATGACTATATTTACTCTGGAAGTGTTAATTAATATTTTCGACACTATTTAAGCCCATTACTAATTTGAATCTCTTTGTTTAAATTTTAATAAAAAAAGAAGAATTTTAAACCTGCATGTCTAAACCTGCAGACCACAGTTTAATACTTATGTGATGTAAAGGTTTTGGGGTTTGCAGAATCCTTAGTGCTATGATACAGACAGCAGCTGCAGAAAAACCAGTGATATTTTTCATTTTAAAGACAAGTTTTTAATAATCTGATGCAGGTGGTACAAAAATGTTCACCTTTAAGCATAAATAATTAATAATGGATTAACGAAGACCACCAAAAAATAAATAAATACACATCATGTAAAGGTTGTAAAAATTATCCTATTTGATTGATGAATTTCTAAACTATGGTTTGATTTTATTTTATTTTTATATATATATATGTATATATTTTACTTTTAAAGCAATAAAAAAGATCAATTATGAGGAGAAAATTAAACATATTAACAAATTATCTACAGAAATTGTACCAAATCCCACAAATTTTCCCAAAGTTTTAAATGTTCCTCTCCAAACAGCACAGACCCCCCCCCAATAAAACAATAATTAAAGAAGCTTTCACAGAGGCTTGTTTGAACTTACCTGGTTCATCATAAACATAACCAACATCGAGCTGTTTGACGAAACAAGGAGAAGTCAGGTTAACTCAGAAGAGCATAGAAACAATGAGAAGCATTAACTATTATGAGTGGAGGCCCATATTTACCAGGAATTCTCCCATCAGGCTGTCTGCCCTCAGTGAATAGGAATTATAGACCTATAAATGGAAGGGTAAAAATAGGGATTTATACTGTAGCACACAGAGCTAACCACAACATTTCCATGTGCTGCACTAACCCGGAAACTGATGTTCTGCTCAAACAAATCTGATGGCAGCATGTGAACGTTGTAGAACATCATCTGCGTGAAGCCAGAGAACAATAAGATGGAAACTAAGGAACTTCAGCAAAACAAATCATCAGAACACAAACTGTTTACACTAGAAGATAAAAAGACCAAACCTCATCAAAGAATGGATTGTTTCCCTTCTTGATCCTGGTCCTGTGGGTCTGTCCACACACATGAACCTTCACCACAGGTTTGATGTTGTTTCCAGACAACTGGCGGGCTTCGATGACCCGAACACGGATCTGAAAGACACATTGGAGTTAAAAACCACTTAGTTCCATACGGTTATGCCTGTGCTGAATCTCAACTTCTTCTAATCCCAAGATAACTACGGGATTAATGAGGGAGAGCCGCTCATTCTAGGCTGCATAAGACACAGTCATGTGTACATATAAGCATTCACCATTACAGCTGCTGATGTTTTTAAGTAGATTAAAACTTCACAAAGCATTTGCATCTGCGTCCTTGTGCAGAATTCCTTAAATGTCTTTCCTTAAAAAAGGAGCGAGGATTCAGAGACTTTTTCCAGACTGAAAAACTTAAAGGGGAAGATGACTAAACCAATGACTGACCCAGTGTGACCAGACAAACGTACAGAAATAACTTTAGTTCAAAAATGTGACATACAAGGAGAATTTTAATGCTACACTTTATATTCTGGAGGTTTGTCTGTAACTAGGGAGTCAGCAGTTCAAACCCCCAGTGCACCCATCTGTAATCGAATTCTTTGACTAGATTCTTTACCTGCATTGATTGTAGTGTGAAAATACCTTAGTAACCCTGGACTCGATAAAGTTCTATAAGTACAGGCCCTTTATCATTGTTTAAAGGTATAGTAGAGGATGTTCATTTTCCGCGTGGATCATCCAAATAAGTGGTCCTTCTAATTGTCAATCATTCTTGCGATACGTTTTTGTAAGGCCTTCCTATGTGCTCATCCCCATTTTCACTTACCAGTGGTGAGTCTGACATAGTGGAAAAATTACAAATCTTCTTTTGGAAAGTAAGCTTGTATGAGCGATGACAACAGCAACTTTTAAACAGAGCGTCTACGAGGGGGAAATGGGCTTGTGCATGCTCGCACATGCATTTAATAGGCGTTTCCTCTCGGGAGCGGGTACAGGGTTGCGCATGTGCATATTTTTTTGTTTTTTTTAACTGGAGAGGGTGGGTAATTTAAAAAATTCGCAAAAATCCTCCACTATACCTTTAATGTACAGGTGACTTATATGTTAATAAAAGCGTTTTACCAAAATCACTGATGGCCCAAAAGCAGGACCCAAATCCTTCATAAAAAGTAAACAAACTGTGACTGAAGTCTTTTTCAATCATTGTATGATTCACTTTTCTAGTTGACCAGAGTTTCTAAGAACTTGTAATTCATTATCCAGATCTTTAGGGTTCCTCAAGGGTTCCTCATTAGAAAGGAAACGGGGTCAAATCTTCATAGCTCAGTTATAGAATTACTGAATCACTACATGAATGACTACTGGTTTTTAGCCACCATTTGTTGCTATTAGTTAACCAGCTGTTTGAAAGAGGGGGGAAAAACCAAAAAACTTAAAAGCAACATTTAGTATTTCGTAAAATCCAGAAATTAGGTTAATTTGAGATATAATAAATGTTTTTTAGGTCAATATACAGCACTAGCTTCATATCAATGAGCCTTGCTGGCTACCTTCCTACAGCTAATCAACTTGAAATGTTTGGATCAGTCACATTTTTGCTTCTAATGTAGAGTTCTATCTAGAAGTGAATGTAGGCTTTAAAAGCAAACCCATAAATTATAAATCTGCATTTTATTCCAAAACGATGATTTGATGCTCATTTTATTTCAGTGAGTCACAGATCATGGAAATTAGTAATTTGTGTTTAGCGAGCATGTTGGTTTTAAATATTTCTTCACTGTCCCCATGAGAACCACCATATGTGGGAGGATGGAACCAGACAGAACCTCTGAGCCAACATCTCAAACCATTACTGCTCAAGGCAGCGGTTCTCCTCCACAGAGGGGGGAGAGAGGTCACCCTGTTTGTGTTGCTGTAAAAGCCAGTGTGCCGTTGTCAATCACAGTCATAGCCGAGTAATTAAGTGAAATGCTACAACAGACAAATAAACTATTGCATGTTAAACGGTTGAAGGGTTCAGTTATTTTAAATGTTTCATAATGGCATTATGCTATTTCAACAAAATCTAAAGTTGGAAGGATTTAAGCGTTAAAGTAATCAAAAAGTGCCACAAAAAATACCATAAAGGAAAGGATCAAACAGACCTGGAAGTCCTGAGGTTTGTTTACTAGTCTGCGTTGACTCTGTGCCCGGGTCAGCCTCTGGCGAAAACCAGCAGCCTGCCCAGAGGATGAGGGGACTCCTGCTGGGCCACTCTGGCCCCCGTCTGCGACAGTCTCACCCGCCTCTTCATCCCCACCACCATCTCCACCTTCTAAACATCAAAGAAAAACATAAGAGAGATAAAGACTGGAGAATCAAATCTAGTAGATTTTGGTTAATGTTTGCGCAGCAACATTAACCACCATACCAGCTGCCATTGCATTTCCATCTTGAGGGTCGTTGGGGTTTGGAACAGCATTGGCTGGAGGGTCATAAGCAACCACCAGATCTATTGTAGCCTGGAAGGAAAATAAACTCTGCTAATTTCTCTTCCGTTCAACAAGAGCCAGGGTTTTATTTTTCATATTTTTTTCCCCACAAGACACTCACCCCAATACGTTGTCCACTTTCATCAACGAGAGGAACATTTTTGGACGGCAGAGATCTTGCTTTCCCAGAGGCAAGGTCTCTTAGAGGAATTTTAGTGGACCCAAGAAATCTAAAGAATGCAAACAGAAACAGAAATTTTTTCACATATTCGGATAATCGCATGCACCGATTTCATGGATTCTTTTTAGTAACAAACCACCGACTCACTCGGCTTTAGTCAGTCAGAACCTCTGTACCCAGACAACAGATGACAGGTAAATACCACAGGAGTGTTCTCAGCTGAGGTTATTTTCACAAAAAGAGCACAGAGAAGGTAACCACCCAGAGCTAACAAGCCCTGCCTGCACAGACAAACAAAACGCATTCGAAGAGGAACATCCTTTCATTCCTCTGGTTAGCCTACTGCTGCTTTCTAACATAAAGGCAATTTAAAGATCCCCAAATCTGTTCATTTGTTCTCTAAATATCAGCTGTGAATGATGCTGTGAAAAAGATCCTGCAGGTAAAAAGACCTGCTCAGTTTAAGCTGTAAAAATCTTAATGTGCACCTAAGACTTGTAATCTGGTAAATAAAGTTGAATATTTAGCACTATTTGTAGAAAGTGTAAAGACATTAACTAAAAAAATTGTAAAATATTACCGATTTGCCTTTATTGTTTGCCATTTTGATGATTATAGAACACTGGTATTCCCCCATGAATTAAAGAAGCTCAACATGATAATAAACGTTTGGCTTTGTTCTGGGGATTCCTCTAAAACTTTTGGAGATGATTTGTCTTCAGATCACATGTGCGGTAATTTTGGTTTGAGAGGATAGACAGGCAATGACTTTTTGTTACCAAGGTATAGAAAACACCGCCCTCCATCACACAACCAGATAGGCCTTGAAGAACAAATGAGCAACAAGAGAACAACAACCCTGACAGCCAGGCAGAGGAGACCACAATTTACACAAACTGAGAAAGTGAAAAATACCAGAATAAAAAAATGTGTCCTGGTCCAATGATTCTTTAAACTAGGAGAGTTAAATTTGTCATAAGTCAAATGGTAAATGTTAAATGGCCTCTGCTTATGAAGCGTCTTTTCAAGTCAGAGGACTCCAAAGAACTTTACACCACAAGCAGCCATTCACACACTGATGGTGGTGAGCTTATTTGTAACCACAGCTGCCCTGGGCCTCAGTGGCATGAAAGCATGCATCAGTCTTTCAGTAAAGTTTCTAACTCATGGTTAGTGTCTGGGGGCATTTCCTGTGCACACCGTGAAGCCCCTAGTTCCATTTGAATATTGTTTAAATGCAAAGGGTTGATAGACTATGTCCATCCCTTTAAACCAGAGTTTGCATATTCTAACAGCTACTTTTACCAGGATAAGGCATCAAATCACAACCCTTATCCTCTAAATATGGCTTCTTAAACATGATGATATGATCACCAGATCTAGACCAATTAAAACTATTTTTGGAAGTGGTCAACCACGGAACAGATCAAGGATGCAAGTTGAGTTGTGAGGCCACCTAAATCATCCAAATGCGCCGTTTCTATACCTTATTGAAAGGAAAGTTTTTACAAAGGGTACGCAACATAAAAACAGTCCTTCAGACTCGAAAAATGCTCCCTGACTCCTTTATAGAATGGATGGAATCTGAGTGATAACAGAATTTTATAAAAAGAAAAAGGAGATTCAGGGGGAGGATGTCCTCACATTGCTTTGTGATTCTTTCTTGGACAGAGAGCTGGTTCCAGAGGTTAAGATATTTGCTGTCTTTCTGCTGCTCTGTATTCAGATAAAGTTTTCACTCATTAATAGAGACCAAGTTGTAGATTTAACTGGTATCCAGCCATGACTAACCAACACCAACATAAAGATAAAAGGAAAATATTTCAATTTCCTTCCGCATAGATTGTAAAAAGCTTTAGGAGCACATACTGGGGGTACTGTATGGACTTCATTTGTAAATATTCAGTGGCTAAATTAGCCTTTAAGTACAGGAGTGGTTAGTCACACAGAAACATGAGCACAATATCATTCCTTTCAGTGACTTTATCGCCTAAAGTAAACACTTCTGTCAAAAGATTGAACAGTAGCATATTTGGAGACACCACAGACCAGAGAGCAATTTCATGCACCACACATTCCAGCAACAGCTTTTATTCCAGAAACAGTTGGATGTACACTACCGTTCAAAAGGTTGGGGTCACCCAAACAATTTAGTGTTTTACTGAAAAGTCACACTTATTCACCACCATACGTTGTGAAATGAATAGAAAATAGAGTCGAGACATTGA
>NW_015151499.1:39605-41583 GCF_000732505.1 Cyprinodon variegatus
AAAAGTACAGTGCTTTTCCTTAAAAAATAAGGACATTTTAATGTGACCCCAAACTTTTAAACAGTGGTGTATATCTAAGAACATTAACAGGAACACCTCATCAATCGCAGTAATGTTGTTATCTGGTGCCTGCTCCCAGTCTGCGTGCCTTGAGTTTGTCGCTACACTAATTAAGGTACGTCTTTGATTTAATTAAATGCTTATGTTAATCTAAGTTTTCTTTCCTTCTTCTTTTAGATCTGACTCTCTTCTGAATGACCACCACTCAAACGTACCCAGGTTTAATCACCAAACTCTGGTTCCTCTTCTTCCTTTATCAAAAAGTTGACTTACAGTATGTGTATCTGTTCTACTGGCATACAGCTGTTCAACGTGTCATACTTTAGAAGAATTAGAACTTACAGATTTTAGGCTATGAATGAATACTTGTTTATATGAGGCTGTTCTGTTCTCAAACCAGCCTAATTTGACCTGAAGGCTTTTGGTCTTGCATTTATTGAAGTGTTTCTCATTTATACTGGCAATAGAAGCCAAAAGCAGGTCATTTTTAAAATCACACTCATTATAAATAAAAAAGACCAATTTTTGGCCTCCTTTTATCAGAGTATGGTTAGCATGAGCAACTAATGCTCATTTGATAGTCAATTGCAAGACGCTTCCTTTATAATAAAAGCCACCACAGTTTAGTCTGAAGACTTAAAACTTTTGAATACTCCAAGCTCACAACAGAGGAATTTTACATGGGCACATAGAAGTTAGCAAGCAGCAACAAAAAGAGCTTCAAGAAACACCCAGAATCAAAGCAGGTAGGTCATGTTGTGCAACTCTAATCTGTATGACCTTCATGGCTGTAGTGCAAAGTAGAGAGGCTAGTGTGATTTGAAAAGTCCAAAATAAAATACAGTCATTGTATCTTTCCGTTTATGACCCCCCCCCAGACACAAACACACACACACAGAAATTCCATTAATGCCCTAAAGACCTAATTTTCCTCACTACTGTACTTTTAATGGGATAATTAAAAAAATGAGTATCTTCTCTGTTCTGCTACATGCTGCTCGATACTCAGTGTCTCCATTTAATTTATTGTTAAAAACTGCCTCCACTTGTTGCCTTCTCTCTTTCCACCATCTTCCATAGAAATAAATTGCATCTAATCATCAGGGGAACAATATAGTCAATCGCTGGTGAAGATTCTCAGCCATCTTGGTCATAGACATTCCAAAAATGTTGAAAAACAAACCACTGGACTTTGTTTTCCAAGTTTGAACACTTTTCGCCTCTAGTCCAGGAAGCTTTTTTAATTAAAAATGTCAGAATTAGCTTTGAGTTCCAAGCTTTATGGGGAGGCACAAAGAAAAACACATCAAAGATGCTCTTCAAACCTGTTGATAACCAAACTGGGCATTTGTCAAATCAGCAAGGAAATCCAAAAGACACAACACATATCATAACACATAATAGTCAGAAGATTAAAATACATCGCCATCCTATATGTTGCTGGAGTCTCTGGAAAATTCAAGAGGATTTTCTCAAAACACAAAATCCCAGTAAATTTCAAACCAAATAAGACCCTAAGTCAGGGACTAGTGCATCCTAAAGATAAAACCCCAGACCTTAGATGAGCAGAGTGCTATATGCAGTTCAATGTAGTGAGGAATGCTCTGATCTTTATACTGGAGAAACCAAACAACCTCTCCACAAACGCATCGCTCAACACAGGAGAGATACCTCCTCTGGACATGACTCGGCGGTACATCTACACCTTTTGGACAAAGAACTTTCTTTTGAGGACTAGAACATTAACATTTTGGATAAAGAAGACATGTGGTTTGAAAAGGGTTTGAAGAGAGATGTTTATGTTAAGAGAGAAAAACCAACAGTAAACAGGGGTGGATTCAGATTTCAACTCTCAAAAGCAACAATTGAGTGATAGAGTTGATCCCTTTGCGATCATAATTCTCATTGCCATGCAGGG
>NW_015151499.1:42795-46286 GCF_000732505.1 Cyprinodon variegatus
TGGAAGCTGATAGTTAGAAACACAGTGATGTTTGCTGAGTCGCTGGGTCAGTAGAGAAGTGGGAGAAAAAACGATGACCAGCCCAATCAGCATTGGAAAATTCAGTCCAGACGGACGTTTCTCCTTGGCTCTACCTTACTCATACCTTATCCAAATGATAAAATTATTCTATGCTATTTTCTACATTTATGCTGCAGTAAGTTTCGGGACCACATCATTCCATCTCTGCAATATTTCTTAGTTCAATCTCTAACGTTCTGCTCTCTCCTCTTTTTCTCCTAGTAGTTTCGCCTCGTCTGTTCCTGTTTGGCTGTGACTCCATCCTGGAGAGAAATATCAGCTGTGCTGCTGCCATCACCACCTTTGTTTATAAATGTTGGAGCGTGGCCAGTTTTTTAGTAGACTCTTGTTTCTTTTACAGTGATTAACTGCATCTCTTTCATCCTTTGAAATGGGAACTGGCTCCAAGATCATCTGCTTTTTTCCTAGACAGAGTCACCTGGGAAGCTAGTTTATCATTACCTTTTGTATCTCTGCATGGTTTTGTACGTCTCTTACCGTCTCTGTCTCAGTTCTCCTTGAACCCCATTCTTCCTTTTAAAAGGGAATTTCCTCTGCACTACCACTACATAGGGGCGGGGGGGGGCAAGTGGTTATGGCATAGAGCTTTGAATCCTGAGGTTCTGAGTTAAAACCCGACTCCCCCAGACTGACACTCTGGATCTATGAGCAAGACCCTTAACCTCACACTGCTCCCCGGACACCCCACCATAGCAGCCCACTGCTCACCAAGGGGATGGGTTAAATGCAGAGGTAAAGTTCTCTAATACAAGACCAATAAAGTCCAATTATTATTACATGCATGCTCAGTGTGAGGCATTACTGAAGAGTCAACAACAAAATGCAAGTGAATATAATCTCCGCATCCAGGAGGAACGTGACCTGCAACTCAATAAGTCGATACAATCAGCTGTTTTTTTCCTGATAGAAACTTTGAATCAATCTGACTGCATGATCTGGTTGAACTGTCTCTAAAGTGCCTGGAGATGACAAGAGTTATGAAATGGTGCTATATAAATAAATTACATTGAACTTCAGGAATTTAACGTGTTTTTATTTACAAAGCAGAACTGCAAAAAGTGCATTTTGAATCTTTGTCACCAATAAATCATTCCAGAACTGTCTAGCTAGGCTGACTAGATGTGTGATAAAAAGGATGTCTGGGTGCTTTTCTCTTCCCACTCATTGTGTTGCTTTTTATTGCGTTCCCCTCTGAGAATCACCTGTCACTGGCTTTACCAAGTTATAAATGTTTCACAGTCTTTGTTGATTCTGCGTTTCCTTTTCTTTAAATGTAGTTTTCATCCTTTTTTGTAATAAAATGCTTTGCCCTTTTTTTGTTAAGAGCATCATGCTTGGGGTTAGCAATGACGTGCAGCTCTGTTACAAGGAATGTGGTTCTGTTTTCTTCCAAATGACCCAGTCAAATGCAGGAGTTTGATTGGGACAGTGGGGGGGGGGGACATACAGACTATCCCGCACAAAGGACTCCTGGTCACTAACTGTAAATCGTTCCTGGCTTCTGCTTTAGCTCTCTAGATTACTGTCAATTTTGGTGATAACTGTAAAATTGTGTCTACTTTGTAAGTCGCTTTGGATAAAGGCGTCTGCTAAATGCATAAACATAGACACCACACACCATTTTTTCCATTTTTAAACCAATTTTTTTTAAGCATTTTAAAAAAAACGGATAGGATTAAAATGATTTTTTTATCCCACAATTTTTGGCAACTTAATTTTTCTAAATGTTCCTGCTCTGACATTCTGCTTGTGAAGTTGCTAGATTCCTAAGCCCCAAAAAGGCAGCTGGTATGTCAATTCCCAACACCACAGAGTCCCAGTGGAGAGGTAATAAAAATAAAAGTTACTTTTAAAACAAAGAAGGAATTTAAGTTCCAAACTACAGGACTTTATAAAAATAGTTATCAAGACTTAGCTGTTGCTATGATAACAGGAAATAACTAATTACAGCCGCTGGAAAACTATTCCAGCTTTCTACCAGTAATGTTTAATCATCTGGCAGTGTGGCAGAGAGAAGGACAGCCCAGTGGAAAACTTTGCTCAAATTATGGTCTCATGCTCTGGATATGCACCTCCCTCAACATGACTGCCCAAACACAAGGGAAACTTTTACACAGCACAGAAAAAATTTGGATATACATTTACATATTCTATATCTACAAAAAGATTATCTTACGCTGCAAGTTTTTTTTTTTTAAATACAAGATGGCTTTGATCTCTAAAATTAGAGGCATTTAGGGAGGATGGAAACATTCTTTTCTGGTTGGCACAGATTGGTACCACATGTGGCTTTAATTAAAGCTGAGTTTTAGGTGGCTGTTTAATAGTAGAGGCTCATAGTAGAGAAGTTTGGCCCCATTTGCATAAGGAATTTCCAATGTTCTGTACATAAATCCAACACAGAGACAGGGACTAAGAGGGAGTCATTGTTAGCCAATCAGATTCTCTCATCCCACACAGTCCAGCAAGTCTCAGCATGGTGAGAAGGGCGTGAGTGGAGACAACCAGAATTATATCTCAGTCATTTCAAGGATTTTATGTACTCTAGTACATGAGTGTTAATTTGGGATTCAAAAACTGATCCATTCTGCAACTAAAAAATAAAAGGTTTCCTACAAACTCAGTTCTCACTCAGGACGGTTCAGGATAGGAATTATGAAGGTAGGGTTCCTCCCAACTACCTTATTACTGAAATCCCTTTATTGTGTAAACCAAACAGCCTTCAGGCTGTATTTAACTTACTTATCTTTCCCAATCGTCTCCCGGTCTTTCACAACAATGTCTAGCTGGGAGCCAGAGTCCAGGGGAACACCT
This sequence comes from Cyprinodon variegatus, assembly GCF_000732505.1. Taxonomy (NCBI): domain Eukaryota; kingdom Metazoa; phylum Chordata; class Actinopteri; order Cyprinodontiformes; family Cyprinodontidae; genus Cyprinodon; species Cyprinodon variegatus. The sequence continues at coordinate 45,691 of NW_015151499.1, forward strand.
TTTAGATCAAACTCAAGAACCTGAAGGGAGAGATGTACACAAGAGGTACAGCTGATAAATGAACTGTAAACACTTCTCCTGCTATCTCAAATCTTTTGGGGGTTTGACATCATCGCAGTAACCATGTTGACTTGAAGGAATAACAAGTTGCATTGATTACCTCATTCCAGACAGGGTTCACCTCGCTGTCAATGGATTTGGTTTTCTTCTTCTCATCTGGAAGAAAATGATTTCCTTATGAATACATGAAGTCCAACATCATTAAAAGAACTGATGAAGTTAACACAGGAATTGTCAACTTTACTAGAACCTAGTCAGGATTTACTCATTACAGTTAGTCTAGTTAGGTAGCTGTAGACTAAAATATATCTAATTAAAAACTGATATTTCTCAGGTTTTGTTTCTCTGTTCCTGTGGATGAAATCAGGCTCTCCCCAACTATCTATGCCCATTAAATTAAAATCCTACAACTACAATTCAAACTAAAGAAAAACTTTTTTCCCTTCTTGTTTTGCTTTAAACAGTTGCTTTAAACCACATGATCATTTCCAACTTTTTAGTGGAAAAACACGTCATGTTTAGCACTCCAGGATAAA
>NW_015151499.1:47029-49023 GCF_000732505.1 Cyprinodon variegatus
ACATTTTTCAATATGATTGTTTTGTAAAATAAACAATAAACTTTTAACATTACACGCGATCAAAAACAAAAGTGGAGCTTGAGAGAATCTTACAAACCACGCAGAATTGTATTAGCCTATGTTTAACTCAAATCTACATTTAAACAAACTAAAACAGGATTGCTAGACTGTCGTTTTCTCAGATTATAATTATAAAATATTCTGTTTAGACTCATCAAATTAAATTTACGTTTTTGTCGTTAAAGTAGGATTTTGTTGATTAACCCAGTAAAAACTCACCGGATGCAGCACCAGGTGTGGGAAACATCTTAACTGGTGAATTTTTTTAAACTTTAATCTAGATCTTTTCCAGCAGCAGGCTGTGCTGGTCATGTAGATACAGGTGGCCCTGAAAGGTTTTCTAATTTCACCAAATTCAAGAACAAATCCCCAGTTTGGAGAGCGCGGTTTGTCCTATCATGGTGGCTGATTAGATGATTCCCAACAGCTTCTGGCCTTTTTGGTTGGCTGCTAAAGAGATGCCAGTTTTGCAGACGGTGAAAGGCGCAGTAAGAAGCAAAGATAAAGGAAACAAGTTCCTGGGTGCATCTTCTGAAACTTGGAAATGACATTCAATACCAAGGGCGTAGGTTTGATTTCAACTTTGGTAGGGACACCATTGGTCTTCAGTTTCATTGGTCTGATGTCATTGGTCCTATGCAAAAATATGCATGCTTTTGTTTATGCTTAATGTGAGCATCAGGGCACAATATGTTTAAAGAGAACAGCAGCATTTCTTGCTACACTGATACAAATTTTATCAGCACTACACATGCTGTTTATCAATTTTTTAAGCTAGGTTAAGGTTAAGTTTAACCTAACTAATATAACCACCAAAAATAATAATATGGATACAACGATTAGATGGAGGATATGATGGAAAAAAATACATGAACAGATATGAATGAATAACTGAGGGGGAAAAAATGAGAGCAGCAGCAACAAAAAGTAGCTAAAGTTGGGGATGACATGGCCTAGTTGTTTGTTTACAAAACTGGCAGCTTCTACTGAAGTGTTTCTGGAAAATTTTTTCAGGGGATTCTTTCTTTATTTTATTTTATTTTTTATTTTTTTGATGCATAAAGGGATCCCACATCAAACAATGACTGAGTGTTTGCACCATAGCACACAGATTCCCAACTGGGGGAACGTGTACCCCTAGTGCTCCGCCAGTGCATTGGAAAGGGTTCATGAAAATATTTAATTTCTTAGGTCATAAAATAAAATTGGAACCTGTTTTCATTCATTCAGGACCCAATAGAAAAATTAAACACTTTTTTTTATCAACAAATTTTTTTTCTTTTCTGTTTGAACTAACCAAAATCAGGCAGAAAAATAGACTGGATGTGGAGAACAGCCTGGGATCGGCTGTTTTTCACACTGAGCTATCGGAGCTCATCAAAGCAGCTCAGGTGTCTTAATGAAAACAACTAATGAAGTCATTCTGACTATGATTATTGTTCTGAATTTTCTTCCGAATTTGAGATTAAATGTGATTATAGGGGAGTTACTCAGAGGAGCTCCAGTTTTAAAATACAGATTTTTAATATGATTTTAATTCATACTTTTTGGATTGCCTGCTTCTAACTTCTAGGCAACATATTTATGCTGTTTTCTTATTTTAGGTGAAACGAATGTGTTGTGATTCTATAGTTAAATTCTATTCCCAGCCTGCTGGGAATTTATGTTTCTGATACTTTAAGATGTTTATTGTCCTCTCCTGTAGGGGTGGTAAAATATCTTATTTAATCAGATATTATTTCAGCTGTTATATAGTGTTTATGACACACAGTCCTACTAACTGTGTGTTAGAACAATAGATGAAAGAGTGATTCGAGCACTAATCATGGTCAAACAGTTATTTCTGCACATACATGGAATAAATTCACCACAATTTCTGTTCAAAATATAAAATTTTATTAACAAAAATCATTCAGCTCCAAGCCAACCGCATT
>NW_015151499.1:56484-58380 GCF_000732505.1 Cyprinodon variegatus
TACTTTTTGGATTGCCTGCTTCTAACTTCTAGGCAACATATTTATGCTGTTTTGTTATTTTAGGTGAAACGAATGCAATTTCTTATAATTCAATTTTCAGGTTGAAATATGAAGTAAACTAGTTTTTGTTTTATAATCAGTTATTGTACCTTCCACTTTGGACAATGATCAATACTTTTGACTGAGAGGGGTAGGCTACTCATGGTACGACAAAATGCCCAAAAAAGGTTGTGAAACCCTGCCATAACAAACCAGCCTTTCCTCAAACCAAGAAGTGTAATATTGGTTGCTCCATTATAGTTAAAGCTTTTTCTTCAATTAAAGACTATGAAACATTTTGGCTTTACACGAGAGAAAGCCACTTAGTAAGGGGGGTCCAAGTTCTCAACTTTAAATTAGCAATGACCAATTTACATCAATATCTGTTGTGAATAATGCTGCTTCCTAACCTGCACTTTTGCTCTTTGACCAGCAGAGCGCAGCAGAGAAGCCTTTTAACTGATGATTCTTATTTTAATCTTTATTACTAAGATGATATCTTCACCTTACTGTAAAGATCTGTATTTTATTGGGAGAATGAGATTAAAAAGATTTAATTAAAAAGCTGATCATCTAAATGTATTAAAAACAGAACTCTTGGTACTTTTGGTCCCTTAAGTTAGCAAACATTTTGTTAACTCATCAAAAATCTCCAAAGCAAAAAAGATATGAGGGAAATGGAGACACCTGCTGGAGATGTTGCAGGGATGGTGCCAATCACTTCCATATTTTCTGGAGCTGTCAAACCATCCAGCAATATTGGTCTCAAATTCATGCATTTACAGAACATTTTTGTATTTGATTTACCTTTAAGTATCAACTAAACTCATGTATATAAGCCATCCTGATTGTACATATGTCACCTCAAATCTCTTTGCTACTCCCTTGTATTTTTTATTTATTTTTTTTTTTATTTCTTATTTTTATTTTGTTTTTCATTGTGTGTGATACATGTACACTTGCACCTTAATCCTTATTATCTTGATATACTGTATATACCTGGATATACTGTATATATATATATATATATATATTGCTTATTCTTAATGCACCTTTTTCCTCCTTGTTTGCACCTTCTTTAATTATTATGCCAATATGTGACCAGTTAATTTCTCCGCTGTGAAGTCAATAAAGCTCATCTAATCTAATCTAAACTAAGATATCTTATTTGAATTTCTTTTAAACTAACCAAATCTGAGCTAAATTCTGCTAATCTAATCCAGAGCCTAGCAGTTTAGATGTGCCGTGTGAATAAATATCTATTATAAATGAATCAGTGGATGACTGTGGTGAGTATAGGTGTGTGAGTCTGTAATGTGTGTGTGTCTGTGTATTTTAGATCTATGTGTATGTAGAAAACTATTCTGAATCAACTGTAAACTAGACCTAAATATAGAATTTATAGCCCCGTCTTTGAATAAAAGTTCCAGATGCTAACTAGGGAGTAGCATCTGGAAGCTATTTTCCCTGTCACAATGTAAACAATACGTGCGCTACAGCATCAATCAACAATGATTTACTCATTTTGAGGGGCGCTTAAGACTTTTAACATAAAGATGAATATAAATATATTACTTGGACACACACCTGCTGCTTTATTGCATCAGTAGATCACTGTAATTTAAGAAAAAAAAAATAGGCACATCACATCAGTCATTATGAAGTTTATAAATCATATAATATGAAATAAAAATTCAGCTTAACAAAATGTATGTATTAATGGAGCATAATAATACAGATGTGCTTACATTGCTAAATTGATGATGTACATGTAATATACATGTATTGATGACATTGTTATGGCAATTACTAACTACATATAATTTCAAGATTACACATCAAGACTGAATTACAAGT
>NW_015151499.1:60106-61120 GCF_000732505.1 Cyprinodon variegatus
AGATTTAAATCTACTCTCTATTCCACCTGGACTCATTGTGTTATTAATCCGTATTAAGCTAAAAACCAAAACTGAGGATGTTGGTTTTGAAAATTGATTTTACTTGGTAGCAAACAGCAATCACGTTTTTTTGTATGTCTTAAAATATTTGTTGAATATAAATTCAAAGGCTGGAAAAGGATGTAAAACTTTAAATTAGGTTTCCATCTTGGTTTCTAAATCATTTATATTTGTTTAATCTAGTCCCTGAGATTTTACTAAATGACTTTTCTGTTTTTAAAAACTAACAGTACATCAGCTGCAAATAAGGCATCAACAATGGTGTTGTCGATGCCTTATTGTTATGCCTGTTTCATTCTAGCCAGTTCTCATGGTTACTGCTAATGGTTAAATAGCTTTAATTAACAGCAAAGGAGGTAAAGCATCCCCTTAACTTGATACTTTTTAATTATTATTTTGATATTGTTTAGAAATATTAAAACAGTCTAAACTTGACTATGATAGATTTTTTTCCATTTGAGAAAGTATTCATCAAAACCACAAAACTTAAAAGCCTCAAACAGAAATAAATGATCCACTCTGTAAATGTCTTATTCAGCATCTGATGACAGTAGAACCACTGTATAAATTTTTTATTTTTATTCATCATATTTAGAAGTCTAACATTATGGAAAAAAACAACAACAAATGACATAGAAGTTGTTAGAACAGGTCAAATGATTATTTAGAAAACATTTTTATTTAACTTCCACCAATGTATAAATATGAGCGGAGCTTCATTCCCAAGGACCTCATGGAAATCTGGTCTGTTTTTAGTGATTTATTTGGAAAATATAGATCTTTGAATTCCTGTTCTTGTTGTTTATTCTGATCAGCAGAGATTGACCGTAAAATATTTTTTAAACCTATTAATTTTCATCCTCCCCTCTGTGCAAATTTATAGATTGAACAACGACCACAAACCTGTTTTGTATGGTTTCTTACAGAGTTTAATTAGAGTTTGATTTTAGCGTA
>NW_015151499.1:66900-67983 GCF_000732505.1 Cyprinodon variegatus
ACTACAGGAAAGTTACTTGATAAATAAAGCAGCGACGCTACGGTCAAGCTACTGGAACACGAGTTAAACTAATAGCTTCGCTACATGTAGCGGCGCTACTGCCCATCACTGATTATGTCAAACATTTTCAGAAGTGACAAAATTTGTAAAAAGATATATCTGAATTTAGTAGGCCTACTTAACTGAATTATATGTACCGGTAAAAAGAAATTCTTTATTTTGTATATTTTTAGGATCCTTTCCTCTTGAATTGAAAGTTACCAAAGCAGTTGATCAGTTCTACTAAATAAATATGTACTTTAAGAATTATATATTAAAAAAGTAAGCATTGCTGTGCCCTTTCAAATGCCACAATCCAATTGACAAACAAATCTTTAATAAATTATTAGATTATTATTATATTATTATTATAAATTATTTAAGTTTATCTGTATAGTGCAAATTCACAACACATGTCATCTCAAGGCAGTTTACAGAGACCATCAACCATAACATCAAGATTGATTAAAAGTTGTAAGGAAAGCCAGTTGACTGCATCAACTAAATTGCAAAAACAATCTAAAATTAAGTAAAAATATCTTAAATCAAGTGTATTTACCCTTAATTTGAGAAGGTAAATAAGATAGTTTGTCAATGGAATGAGTATTTTTACACTTAAAATAAGTTAATTAGATAACATGCACTTGAAATAAGAAAATGCAATTGATTTTTCTTATTTCAAATGTAAATTTTCTTGTTCTATTGGCAAACTGTCTCATTTATCTCCTCAATTCAGAAAAATGCACTTATTTTAAGAAAAAATGACTTATTTAGATTTACATTTTTTGCAGTATAATTGATTCAAAGGCAATCCTTCACACTAAGCATACTTGTAGCGACAGCGGAGAGAAAATGCCCTTTTAACAGGAAGAACCTCCAGAAGAACCAGGCTCAGTGAGAGCGGTCATCTGCTGAGGCCGACTGGGGTTCAAGGACACAGAAGCAGAGATACAAAAAGCAGCAGATAAAGAAAAAGATAAATATTAATTACTTCCACAGGCGGCCCCCTCCAGCAAACAGACTAACTCCAAGCCAGATCCCTTG
>NW_015151499.1:70586-79590 GCF_000732505.1 Cyprinodon variegatus
ATCAAAATCTGGGATGTCACATGACTCCCCTCATTAGGAAATGAAATGTTTTGATTTTGAAACAGCCGCTACTTTTTCCTGTAGGACTTAAATATCTCCTGAGGGCTGGATGAATTACGTGATGAGCCAGAATCGGCCCACAGACCTTGAATTTAACACGTGTTCAGACGTATGGCTAAAGTCACAAATAGAAGTGCTGTTGCCTTAAAATAAGCAGGTTCTGAGTTCAATTTCCCTTCTGCACTGAGTTTGCATGTTCTCTCTGTGCATGTGTGGGTTCTCTCCAGGTACTCTGGCTTCCTCCCACAGTCCAAAAACATGACTGTTAGATTAATTGGCTCAAAAGTTGTGTGTGCAAGATTGTATGACTTTGTGTATCTTTGTGTTGCCCTGTGACAGACTGGCGACCTGCCCAGGATGGACCCCGCCTCTCGCCCATAAACTGCTGGAGATAGGTACCATTCTCACTGCAACCCTGGTGGAGTAAGCAGGAGAAAATGGATGGATGGAACCTTTTAGATCCTTGTTTTAAAAAAAGAACTAAAAACAAATCTATGGTCCCGAATTCCACTGACTGACTTCAACAACCTTGTGGGAAATGACAGAGAAACATGGAGAGGCATGATCAAAAAAATGGACCTCCTGTTCCAAACCATGATTGGTGTTTCATAACTGGACTTTTGTGCAAGCCATAGATTGTCCATCATGGACACCATTTTAAGCATAAAGGTGTTCATCAGTACATTTGAAAATGTTTATTTTCCTGTCATCTGACCTGTGGCTGCATGTCTTGGACACTCAGGTGAAGAGAGGGGCAGAGCGGTGCACCGGTCACCATCTGGGCATTATATACTGGAAGTGGTGGAAGCCAGACAGACTCTTGGCAGGCCCAAGTGAGAAGTGAGGATCTGCTGGGAGGTCTGGCCTTCGGTCTGCGACATGTTCAGCCTCTGGGTGCAGTTATCTATCAAGTTCAAGCTGGTCAAAATATACTGATATATATTCAATCTCAATCATTATTAAAGATTAGGATATATGTAAATACATTTCCATATTTTCACATACTGTGAAATATATTAAATAATTAACAATTTGTCAAATATTTCCCTGACAAATGAAATGTAGGCAAAGAGATGTATACGATAGAAATTGTGTATATAACCATTACAAACAGACTGCAGTTTATCTTCCATAATTAGCTTTACAGAATATGTTTGCGTTCAGCACTCTGCCAGCGTTTACGCACAGGAGAAAACACAGGTAGTTACGCTTTACTCTTGTGTACAAGCGTTAGAAAACTGAACTTTTGGTTTTAAGAGCTATAAATCATAGTGATGAAAATCAAGAATGCTAAAACCAAAATAAGGAGGACTAAAGATTTCAAATACTTTGCTTTGTGAACATAATCTATATAAATTAATTTGTGCTTTATGAATTAAATGGATGAAGTTACTTTAAATGAGCTAATATTCAAATTCAGTTATATCTATGTGTTTATTTTTCTCTAGCAGAGGAGTAATGGATATTTTTTATACATCTCCAAAATCATCTTTATCCTTCATTTTTGTGTACTGTTGCACTGCTGCCACATGGGGGTGCGATCTTCTCCCTTCTTAAAAGGCATCCAGAGAATGATGCTTTGATGATTAGATAAACAAAAACCTCAATGTTGCAAAGACAAACGGTTCACTTGTTCATTCTGCTGATATTATTACAAGATCATATTCTGCTTATTATATTTTCTTTAAATTATCTCCTTCATTTAATGCAGTTTGATTAACATCCTTCAGAGGAATAGAACCAAAGAATCAACACCTGTTCAAAAGCTGAACTGAACAAGTAATATGTTGTAGTGCGTATCTATGAGGTATATATGTGTGCAAGTCAATGAAATGCTCCCATATGTTATGAAAATAAAAGTAGTGTGTGTTAGGGGTGTGTGTGTGTGTGTATACATATAGATCTAGTGGTAAGACAGATTTTCAGATGCTATAGAGATCTGATATTGCACTGAAATTCAGTATTGAAGATAGATGGGCAGAAAGATTCTTCACTAAGGTAAGATAAACACTGTTTTAGAGGGCATCAGGCATAAAACACAACAATGCTTTCTCTTCAAAATACATATCTGCTCCAACGGGAGCAAAGCACCTGCTATCAAATGTTTTTTCAGCCACTGATCTTTGCTTTAATATAAAGGAAATTATGTTTCAAACTCTCTGTAAGAATTAAAACTGATATCCAGAAAGGGGTTCTGGTTGCTGCCTTTGATGACTTACTTCTGAAATAAGAAGTCACATCTGTGAATGACACAGAAACAACTTAAACAGTTTGAGTTTAACTGGTGGATAAATGAAAACCATTAGCAGTACCAGCTAATAACGGTGTGAGTCCTTAAAGTTGCAGACATTCAGATGAAGCAGTCCAAACTGGCAGCCAATGAGGATCAAGATGGTGTCAAAAGGTTTATTGGATAAGTATGATAAGAAAATCGACTAAACCAAGAGATACAAGACCATTTGAAGATTTACATGAATGAAGCCAAATCAGGATTTAAAATACCTTTAAGACTTAGAGGTCATCTCCACATGGTCCAAATGTTTAATTTAACAGCCTAAAAGTAGCTGGAATGGTTGGCATCACAGTCTAAGACTCTCTCTAATGTTCACTGCTTCCCCTTTAAAACACAGAGGCCTCTGGCAGCTGCTGCTGCTCCTCTTGTGTTATTCCTGCTGCTGCTGCTGCTTTAAAAGCCTGAGCTGGTCATCACACATACACATGCTGCTTTATTCTTTATTTAATTTCCTCTAAAGTTAAGCAAGTCATTAATGTTGATACACAGAGACTATTTTACACGTTAGGAGAAGCAGACAGATAAAAAGTGTGGCTATATATTCACTAAAGGAAGCTGTATAGTACTGTGTGTGCAATATTTAATGAACAACAAAGAAACACATAAACCACAGGAACACAGAAACAGTTTTTATGCTGCAGCTAACTATATGTTATATGGCTCTCAGCCATGCTGGATTTTAAGGTAAATGGTTGGTGAGAAATCTTAGATTTTCTTTTAGCTCCATTTTGAAACCACATTTAAATTTTGCTTTAGAGTTTGGACTAAAATGTAGTTTAGTTTTGAAAGCAGTTTATTTACCCTTTTTCACTTTAGTTTAAGTCTATCTAAATATTACAGCTCGCTCAACAACTATTACAACTATTACAACTACTACAACTTTATATTGATTTAGATTAATTATATTGATGAATAACCTAAAAAAAATTCTCTATTTCTTATTACTCCTGGCAGCTGTGCCGGCCAATGACAAAGGTAATCACCTTTAAGAATGTCTATCATTGGCTGGTTCTCCAAAGGAATCCACCTCTCCATACTATTGAAATACAGATCTGGCCCGGTCTCATTTGATATGTTAAAAATAAACAAAGTCTAGTCACTGTTCAAGCATTTTGGGGGGTTTGGACTCTTTTTGTTAAATCTGCACATCAATCAGTAACCAATGCATCAGAACAGTTAGTGGTGAACATCAGGACTCCATTGACTGCTTGTTGGAGGTCAGTGTGACACTGACCTGACACTAAAGTACTTTTGACATTAAAGTACTTCCTGCTCTGCTCAAAAATTCCCAACTTTTTCAAGTGAAAGTTCATTTTCTCCTCTTTCTCTACAGAGGCTGCGGTCTGTGACAACACTTTCACTAGGGAAAGAGATTTTTCTGCTTCAACCCATTGTTGAACGTTGGAAACTCAAATTGAAAGTGTCACTATTGGCAACATGCTGTTGCAAAAGTACCCTAGAAAGATATCAGACTGCCTATAATATAATTTTTTTAAAGGTCTGTTTTGTTTTGTTTGTTAGTTTAGATTCCTTTTGTAAAAGAAGACGCCACCTCTGATGGCGAGCTAACCCAAGGACTTGATTCATGGACTTATAAAATATAATTTATAAGACTAATATGATTTGTAAGAGTCATATTTCCCATTTGTTTATATTTTGTTTGTTAATATTTATTGCAAAATATTAACTGAAAAACCTGCCTGATTTTTTCATTTCACCCCCCAGGCTGTCTTAAAAGACAATCTTCTGTTGCAGCTTTTGTAGCTGTTGCCTAGAACATATCTGTTACATTTGGGTAAATGGGTAGATTAAAACCTCCTGGCAGACAATGAGTAAAGACACAAATAGCTAAATTCAAAAGAAAGTAGTTCATTTTTATGACATGTTCATGACAGTTACATGTTTTAAAGGCAATTTATCTATCCAGTTTCTGGTTTAATGAGGTTTTGACCTTACATTGAAAGAGAAGAATCATTTCCTGTTAGGTAGAAGAGATCTGCAGGTACTAAAGGGATTCTGAATCTAAAGAAGAAGAAAAAAAAACAACAACACTGAATGACAGCATACTATTTTTATGTTTATTGTAACTCAAAATCTTGGCAGCCTTTGATAATTACTGTTGTAATTGTCATGATTACAAAATAAACTTGAAATCGAAGTAAGTTTTGAAGAAAGGTAAATAATCTGTTACTTTTTTCTGCATTTTCTATATTCTTATTTTCATTAATTGTTTAACAGAAAGAAAATTGAATGCATATTTTATCAGTAGTGGGTTTTATGGAACAAGTCATCAAAAAAAAAAAAAAACATTTTAAGAATTTCTTTCCACTTTCTTTACCTCAAGAATAACCAAACCATCTAGTGATCTCTGAAAAAAAAAAACGGTTCCAAGAAAAGCTGATCTAAACCAAATGTTAAGCTCAGATCCCCCTGTGTTGAGAGCTTTTACATTCCAAAGTGCACCAAATTTACAGCTTCTCTTCAAACTCTCTTCATTTTTTTTAAATCTATTTTAAGCTCCCAGGAATAAACACACATTTTGCATGTTCAGACTCACAGGTCCTCATTTTGAAAATATGTAGAAATCTGGGAGTTCAGTCTGTAATTTTCATTCCTGTTTTATTTTAAAACATTTTGCTTCAGTTTGGCTTTATTTTTTATTGCTCTTCCAAACAGTAGCAACATTCATTATTTTATGATTCTCAGCTACATTCTTGTTTAAATTATTTGTATATAAAACACACAAGACAGTTCCTGGTTTAGGTCCAGAAAACTGGAGACATGTCATGGTGTCAGCAAATTGTTAAAATTACAAAGGCATTTGGTCATGCAGCTGCTGAAATTAAAAACATCTGTGGCTGTGTTTCTGACAGTTCACCTGCTGAGCCTCCAGATGGCTGTAAATCACGAGCATGGGAGCCCCGGGGAGGAAGTGGAGGTTCTGTTCAAAAGCCATAAAAACAGAATATTTTTAAACTGCTATTGAAAGTCAGAAAGCACAATATAACCCCAGACTTCATCTGCATCTTGGCAAACCACTGCTACAACTGATTTCCTTGTACTTTCATGACTTTTCCCACCAGATCAACTTAACAGTTGATTTTTTTCATATTCTGCATGAACCTTTGAAGAAGGTTCATAGAGCAGCAAGAGTAAGTTTTCGCAACTTTTTTTTTCTGCTCCTTTTCTTAGATTTTTTTGTTTTCTTTTAATCTGCAGCAGGGGGCAGTTCGTGAGGACTGGAAGGGGACATTTTACTACCATTTTACTATAATTTTCTGTTGGCACAACAAGGGTTCCCAACTCACATCTAATGGAGAATCTGTGGAGGGAGTAAAGATTTGGCCTCAATGACTTTGCAAACATTTCCAATCATCAAAACAGCTAAAATAAGAATGGTTTGATTGTGGTAATTCCAATAGTTTTTAAAACGTAGTATTAAAATAAGCTTTTGAATATTAAAATAAATAAAACTTTCACTGTTTAATTATCCTTTGAACAAGTCTGTAATGTTTCCTATCAGAAAGGAAGATCATAGGAGAGGAATGAAAATTGATTGTTGTGGAAAAAGACCCAGAGTGTCACAGATTAACATACCTAGCAGGGGCTGAGATAATAAAGAGGTCAGGGAAAGTTTTTAGTGTTGTTAATTATAAAACGTTGCAAATAAGCTCTGCTTTAGGTAATGACTCAGAATAAAGGGACCCAGAATTCAGGCAAGACAGAGAGTGGAATAACTTAAAAAGCGTTTATTCAAACGACGGACTGAGATCTGTGGTATCAGCAGCTAGGGCATCTGAAGCAGGAACGTCTATTGGATAGAAACACAGGTTAGTGAACACGGTATTCCAACAGAGGATGATTATGAACATAGTGTGTATAGTGTGAGTCACTAACCTGGTTTGACAGTTCAGTCTGTGCCCAGAGAAGGAGGATGATTCCGGATGATCGGCTGACAAGACACAGCTCAAGCTCCCAGAGAAATCCAGATAGTCAAGCCTGTAGGCTTCAAAACAGGCAGGCGGTCAGATCCAAGCAGACGCAGGAAGACAGGATAATCCACAGTGCGAAGTCAAAACACAGATCCAGGTTCAGTCCACAGAAGAATCCAAGAGGAATCCAAAGACAGGTCAGGCAAACAGACCAGATAGGGACAGGCAAAACTCAGGAGGCAGAAACTAGTAAGGATCAGGTAATCAGAAGCACAACTGGGTACGGTAGAGAACTCTCCCATAAGGCTTGAGAATAATCTGGCACTGATGGCTGGGACTAAGGTGTTTAAATTAAAACAGGAGTAGGAGGATCAGATGAGCAGTGAAGAGAAACAGGATAAAGCTAGACAGGTGAATGAAATGAGTGATTAAGACAGGGATCAGTGCCAAGATCTTTTTTTTTCTCCCTCAACTTATTTGTGTACACTTTATACTTTACTGCATGCACCAAAAGATTGGTTCAGAAAGGGTGAATAAAAATCATCTTTCTTTTGTACGGAGCTGCATTAATCGACTAAGAGCCCATCTGTGTCCCAATCCTTCCAATCAACAATGCAGATAATCTCTGATGTGATCAGCAGAAAACTCTGGGAGGAAACCTGAGACAAGGATGTTTAATAAAGAAATAAATGTTGACTAAAATATATATGAAATAAGAAGACTGCAGCTGACAAGCAGCTGATAAACAAAGTGTCTTCCAGCTGATATGGCCCTCCTGCTGTCAGACGGTTTGACATAGAGCAGCAGTTCAGCTGGCAGTTAGACTGAACTGTTGACTTGGCCTCCAGCTGGTTCGATTCCTGCCTGCCCACAACTATGTCTCTTTCCAGAGTACATCTGTGTTTAGCGGTGAGGAATTCAAATGCTGTGACCGCTGCATGTGTGTAAGAGTTTGCATGGGAGGGTTTGTGCATGTGTCGGTGTACCAGGGCAACATTGTATGTCTGCATAATTTGTTTTCTTTTTCATAAACTAAAAGGTTGCTGTTATCTATAGCAGAAAATTCTTTAGAATCAGAGAATTTCTTGTGGCCATGAAAGTCATATTAAGACTTATAATTTAGTAATGTGTTTGGACCAAATTTTTTATCTGGGATGAAATTATCATATATTAATTTCCTGTTAAGAATAGAAACCAAAGCTGGAGAACAAATTTAATATATTATCTATTATATATTATCTCCATGGTTCTATTTAAAAAATCCCCTTGGATAAGTTGGAGTGTTTTGTCCTATTTGAGCAATAGATTGTTCTCCAGTTCAAAGTTTAAACTTTCTCAACTCCAAAACCTTAAAACTTAAATAAATGGTAAAATGTATTATTCCTCCAAACCCCTGACAACCAAGGCTTCAGACCAGGAAGCGGAGTCGTCAACCAAAAACAAATAGATAAAATAAATTAGAAAAAAATCCTAAAGGAGTAAATCATGACATTCTAATTTAAATAGTCCAAATTAGGGAAAACGTTAAAAAATATTAAATGATGTTTTATTTAACATAACACCTCTTTCTTCAAAAAGTCTGTTAGTTAATGACTTGATTTGTGATAGTCAAATTAATTCATGATGCCCTAATTAGATTAAATTCAGTTTATTTATATAGCGCCAATTCACAACACGTCATCTCATGGCAGTTTGCAGAGACAAATCAACCAGATCATGCAGTCATATTGGTTTTCTAAGGAAAACCAGCTGATTGCATTAACTCATTGACTCAAATGCAATCCCTCACACCAAGCATGCTTGTAGCGACAGTGGAGAGGAAAACTCCCTTTTAACAGGAAGAAACCTCCATCAGAACCAGGCTCAGTGTGAGTCATAGTTATGGCTTTGCTGGGGTCTGGCTCTCCTTGACTCTCTTTGGTTCCCATTCTATGGCTTTGATGGTAGATTATTTGTTAAGGTTTTTGACACCATATTGGACCATGCAAAACACAGATTTGCCTTCAGAAAGCCTCAGAAGGGCAAGATATATGTACAAAAAGTAAATCTGTACATTAAATTATGTTTTTGTTTTTATAAAGTTTTTTATAATGTTTTTTGTTGTTAGCATTAATATAAATATACTGGTGTTATAACTTAGTATAAGTTTGATTGGTTCTTTGTATACGCCTATTTTGAATTTGCAGCCATCATTCATCTGCCTTATCTAAAGCTGACTTCTAATTTTCTTTTTGTTGATCAGTCTTCAATCATCATGCAAATATTTTAAAAGTTCTCTGGACTTCATAGAACTATTCTGTCTTATTTTGCAATGTATTTATTTTATTCCACCTGTAAATTTCCATTACTGGCTGCAGAGGAGTACTGGCTATGATGAGAGCCTGCTTTAAGAGGTTTGATGGATTGTAGAAGAATTAACTGGAGTAAAATCCTTGCTTTGGACCCAGAGCTTTGGCTGCCTCGCCCCACAGTCAGACTAAAGTTGTTTAAATGCAAGATTAATGAGAAAGGATTAGGAGAAAACAATGAATAATAAGATGCTGCTTCTCAATTTGAATTTCATCTGGTGAGAAAAACTATTTTGTCAACAAGTTTTCCTTTTTGTCTTTGTATGTCTCCACATCTGAAAATCTTTCTTTTTGTATTTGATATTGTAGAATTTGTTAACTATATAACCAATTCTACAGTATATATATATATATATATATATATATATATA
>NW_015151499.1:79650-93013 GCF_000732505.1 Cyprinodon variegatus
GGTAAGAAGCATCTCGATGTTGTGTCATAGGGGATTTCTCCGATGACTGTGAGACATTAAAAAAAGGAAATGCCATCTTCTTCTTAATGTGTTTTTGAGGTTACAAGGACACCAGTAGAAATTTTGGGATGCAGTTTACTTCTTTGGAAGCAAAACAGAATTTCATATATGAATCCTCTACCTACTGTAATATTTCATTCATTCGCTGACTCCCCTGTCCATACAAGAGGATGGACTCTGGGATTTCACTATGCTTGCAGCCAAATACTTGGCTAATGATAGGACCTGTTTTCTTCTATTTAGTTTCCTCTGAATTGTCAATTTTTACAGCTTAAAGAAATGGAAACAGAATTGAGGTATAAAGAGAAAAAATATAAACAACTTCAGGTAAATGCTTTAAGGTATAGTGGAGGATTTTCGCCAATTTTTGAAAACAAATGCACATGCACAACTCTGTATCCGAACATCCACTCTAACCCCTAAATCCTCCAATCATTATATAGAGCGTGGACTAAATAGTGGACTTAGTGAAGTTAAAGTTTGGACAGATGACCACTGCGTTTTGCTCTCCTTTGTTCATCTAACTCCTCCTCCACAGTGCTTGCGTGATCCTCATTATTAGTTACTATGGCGACAGTGGCGACAGTGACAGCTCTCAGCGCAAAGCATTCTGGGATAAACCTGTCTCTTCTGATGCCTTTCTTTTCTTCTTATACTCTTCTTAGACCTTTTTTCTCTTATGACCCTCTGCTATTTTCAAAGAACCGCATTGAGAAAGGTGTGCTTCAATGACTGTATGTAACCGCAGCTCACCACAGATATAGCCCTGAAAATTATAGTGATGTGGATGAGCACGTAGGACGGCCTTACGTAAGCATATCACCAGGATAGAGAATTTAGAGGACCACTTATTTAGATGATCTACCCGGAAATAAAAGATCCTCCTCTATGCCTTTAAGGGCATTTGGGGCTCTGATATTATGCAGTGATATAGAGTCTTTTAAAATCACTTGAATGAATATCTTTCCATCTCTACTCTGCATTTTGGCACTTAGGTAAATCATTTAGCTGATAGAAAATTGACAGTTTGTTGATTATATGTGGAGCTTGTTTTATTAGAACACACATGAAGCTTAACTTTAAGTAAGCCTTCTCTACAGTAGACATTCTTGCAAAGCCCACCTATCTTCCTCTTTTTTCAGTCAGCTGCAGCAATTGGTATTGGCAAAAACAGGCTGTTCCCTGCTAAAAGCATCAATTTATACTTTTATAATGAGAGCCTGTAGTAAATATAATTACTTTCAGGCAACAGTCTCCCTCTTTCTTCTTTCCTTGGTCTTGATTTAGTTGTAGTCTTTGAAATAACTAAAATGGCAATAACCCAATTTGCCTTGGAGCACAAAGGCTAATCACAGATTCTGCGAAAGTTGACTAAATAACAGGTTAAAGCTTCATTTCACTAATTTTCCCCATTTACACTGTCAGACTGTTTTATCTTGAGAGAAGTTAAAACATCCTGAGGAGCTACTTTCACACACTTACATGCAATTCTGCCACAGTTACGCACAAAAACACACCCACCTCTATACACACATAAATACATTTACACAGCAGATGTTTGAAAATACCACAAAACAACAGAGGCAGGCTGTGAAATTCCCTTTGATAGCTGAATTGCTTCACCATATAAGCTTTCAGAGGAGACACAGAAAACACAGAGCTATTAGGAGCTGTATGTGATTACAAACATCAGGCAGACGCAGACAAAACGGCTTGAACAGAGGGCTTTGTTTTAAACCATGTTTCCCTTATTTTGAAGAAGTGCCAGCACAATTGTTTAGTTTCAGCCTTAAAAGTGTTCTTCTCTGCAGCTTCACATGAGAGGGGGGGTGAGGGATCTGATGTCAGAGAACTGCAGCAGGGAGGAGAGTGCAGCTGGGAATTTTGCCTGGAGCGAAGCAAGCCAGATCCGTGGTGAAAAGTAAAACAAGCATGAGGGAGAGATGAGCAGAGAGCGAGGAGTTTGGAGCTGTGATGGTTCAAATAATGACACTGAAGGAGGTGTGAGAAATGAAAGTTTACTGAAAAGGAAGGAAGCAAAAATATCACTGATGAAGAGTTGCCTCCCGGGAGTTTAACAAGTTTCTACACACAGCAGCTAATTTGCATATGCAAACTTAATATTTGAGTCAGACGAAACCTGATCACACCTGTTGAAACTGGGCTTCAGAATGGATATAAATCTGTTTTCTCTAAAACAACTTCTGAGAACAACTTCTGCAGCTCTCACTTCAGTGGTCGCTACGAAGCTTCACTCTGACTGGAATCTGCACCTTCGCTAAAGCACTGTCTCATTCTGCTTGATGTTTGCATGAGCACACCCACAATGTTGCAACACTAAACAGTCACTAACCAGCTCCTCCTCATAGCAGCAGGTCCTTGGAGCAGCCAGACTGTCAGAACTGCTGCAAACACATGCCTGCTCGGAGCTCGGAGCTCTTTTTAAAGTTATTGCCAAGGAAGGAGGAGGATGGAAAGTGTGGCAAAAGAGAAGAGACAGAAAGCAGAGAAACTGGGAGACTTGGATAATCAGAGCGTTAAAACCAGGCTTTGTCAATCTGTGTGACTGGATGATACCAACAATTTGATCCCTCAAATATTTTGGATCAAACTGGACCTTTTCTTTTATTTTAAAACTTTTCAAATTCCTGTCTCTTTTTGATCACAGCAATGAGAAGAGACCGTTTTCTCTTGGCTGCAGCCCTTGCAGCGCTCTTTTCTGCAGATTTCTACTTCATCCTTCTGCCGAAGCTGCAGAGAAGGAGGCACCCAGAGAGAGATATTTGCTCATGTAGTCCCAACAGCAACCTCAGCCTCCCCACATTGGAGACTCTTGCCACCCCACAACTGTCCAACTGGAGTCATGCACCTCTTCTAGTTGGTCCATCTACCCCTGAACTTGATGATAGAGGCTCCAAGATGCAGAGGCTGTTCTCTCACCCTCTGTACAACATCCAGACTCCAGAGCTGAACCCTGAGGAGAGGCTCCTGCAGGTGGAACAGCTGATCGAGTACTACAAGAGGAAAGTGTCCCACTGGGAAAGGTCAGGTTCTAAAGTACTTTTTAATGAGAGGCATCAAATTTTAAAAGAAAATGATGAAAATATATTGACAATGATAGCCTTTGAAGGAAGGGTAGAAATCTTCCAGCTCAGTAGTATGTGTTGGTGCATTCTGTGGTTGAAAGTCAAGGTCAGTGGCAGAGCAGTCAAGCACATCCACAGCACTTTGCAACACATAAACAGAAGTTTAAAGACACACACATCCCTGAGAAGTGCAGACTCCCAACTCCTGATCGCAAGAGTGTTTTAGTCAACAATTCATTTATCACAGTTGAAGTCATTCTACTCTTCTGGAAACTCGCTTAGCATTTTTGTTTATTCATATGCTACCTCTAAGATGCAGATTTTCAGCTCTTTTATGAAAAAACTCATGTTACAGCCACAAACCTCAAGGAAGTTATGGTTATAAACCACTATAGAACTGAGATGGAGTACTTGTTTTCTGTCTGTTTTTCACATTAAATCTGAGACAATTCCCTTATTTAGATGAGCCAACATAAGAACCTGTTCAGGACCTTTGAGATGTCAGGGCAAAAACTCTATGGCAGGGAAGGATAGGTGAGCTTTATTCTGCACTGGAGAAAAGCAAGATTAGGACCTTCTTTTAAATCAGGCTAAGGTTGAAGAGTTTGATGCATTAAAATCCCATAGCGCTCCTCTGGATAAGCTTTTAGGACACTAGGATGGACGCCATCTCAACCTGCACCCTTGTGCCAGTTCAGCCTCTCCAGCAGCCGCTTCATCTGACCTTTAGAGACGGACAGGTTAGAGGGGAAACTAAAGAAAGCACTGAAAACACCCGATAAGGCTGAAGACAAAGATGAAAAGAGGAATGGTCTACACCTGAGTTTGGATATAAACACCTCAAACCTGTCAGGGATGTTATGGCTCAGAGTGAAGGGGGAGTTTGTTTGGCAGGAGAGGTGCATGATGAGCTTTTTATGGGGCGGGCGTTTAGGACAGAAACTAAGACACTGAAGTTTTTTTATGTTTAGGTTATTTTCTCAGCCCAAACATTTCTGATCATTCTTCTGCTGAAGCCTTCGATCTTGATTATTCTTGACAACAAACCTCTGACTATGTTATGCTGGAGCTTGTCCCTGCTATCTGATCTTGACTTCTAATCATGCTTTTGTGTTTCTACCCAATAATTGCCCCAGAACAAGCATTTTTTATCATAACCAGAGCCCTTATATGAATTTGCAATACATTGTCCTGGTGCAGATGTGTGCAGCAGCTGGCATACTTGAAAGTTTGGATATGTAGCAGAGAGGAAGCTGAGCAATATTATTGCACACAAATAGAAATTTGAAGTCAAGCAACAACTGAGCTGATGGCATCACATGCAGTGTCTGTAGAAGCTCCGGTGAAATGTAAGCAATTGCTAAAATAATATTAGTGCATTAAATCTTGTTGATATGCAGTATCATCCACCTAGTTTGCTTTTGCTACTCTTCTAAATCTCTAATTACCTGTGCAGATAGAAGGCCTCATGGAAAGATATTGTGTTCCAGGGAAGGATCATGGAGGCACATTTGGTACATAGGCTGGATGCTTGTTAGTGTTTGAGGTTAGTCTATTTTATTGGCCAAATAGCAGACATTGCACATTTTGATCAGTGGAGATCTATTGACCTTCCTTCTTCTCTCTTCTTTGATCCTACACTGTAACCTTTTCAACTCATCTGAGATTTATTTAAGCTTTTGATGAGTTTTTAAGGCATGCCAGGTTGTTAACACTCTTTTCCTATGGTTGAACAACTGTTTAAACATTAAAAAGTAACAGGAAAATACTTCCAGCAGCCCAGCATTCCAAAGCCAGATGCTCCAGTTCCTAAATTAAATTCTTCAAGGATTCCCTTGCATTCAGCTCAACCCAGCACCACATTAACTCTAACCTGCCTCTCTGTCTCTGCTGAAGGAAAGCAATCATGTAGCCTGATGCCGCCATGTCTGTTGGTGCACATTCTATGTTCAGGTTTATGTCCAACATTTTGCTTTCAGGCCACAAAGTTTAAACTGGGTCTTGTGTATCCAAATCACCTTCTTCAGGTAAAAATGTCCATATAGTATAGAAACCAGTATGGAGCCTTTTTCAAGCATGCATTTAACAGGAGAAGCAACCCTCCACTCTATGTGTTCATCACTTGTCAGTTATCTTGTTTACCCATCAGCTCGCTTGCTGACTGAGCTGGGTAGGTTGACCTGCAAACAAGCTCACATTTTAGCCCTTTGCCCCAATATATCAGTTTGTTTTAAAATGGAGTTTGTTCGTCTGTCTAACTTGTCGCGGTCACCTGAACCATGTTTTACCCCTTTGACCATCGATATTGTCACTGCATGGTTCAGATGACCTTTTCCTAGAGCTTAAGGTAATAAAAACAATAGAGCACATTTCACACTTGAAAATATTGCATCTAATAACTGTCAGTTAATTCCACCTTTTGTAGGTATCAGAAATGTCTAATGATGTGTCCTCCAGGTCCTATTTAACCTTTGTTGACTGTTTGGCTCTGCACAGACGTAAGAAACTCCACGAAGAGGCAGCTTCTCTGGCAAACATCTCTTTCATGGAGCAAAAGATGACTTATGACCCTGATGCCAGCTGGCTGAAGTTCCACCTGGGAATAAACCGCTATGCTCTGTATTCCCGGGATGACCCTGCCATCCTCCAGCTTCTCAGTGATATGAAGAATATGACGATCGTCAGTGCAGGTAAAGGGATATTAAAACATACCTTCAGGCAGGGAATATGCCCAAAACATAAGCTTGTATGAACTGCAAAAGATGAGAGACCACGAAGGAAGAAGGTGAATCAAAAAGTTGACATTCATCTAAGGTAAAGTATCTAATAAATATATGAGCAGACTTGTTAATCTAATTTTAGTTAAACTTAAAGTGTAACTGCAACTTAATAAAGTCCATGGTTTAGGTTTGACAGATTTGCTTCTTTCATTGAACTTTAATTGAGAAATAGTTTTGTGTAAATTGCTGAAATTAAACTGAATAGAGTAAGGTAACTTCAAAGAAGAGCTCAGAGGAGCAGAGGAGCCCTATCTCCATGAAGATGAGATAAGGGGTAACCGCAAGGAGATTTTGTGGGTCAAGCTGTGTATCAAAATGGAGTCATGTTTTAGTATGTCCATGCGAGCCCTCTTCTTTCAAATATAATGCTGTAGCTTAACCTACGTCATTGCTACGCTGCTGGGTTTACATCGCATTAATCGTGTGCAGATGCTCAGTGTTTCTTTCAGGGTGTGGTTCTGTCACAGCGCCACCAAAGGGCCTGGCATGCATATTACAACTTTTTGATCACTGGTGTTCACACGCCAATTATGAAATATATCCTATTTTTCTTTGTGTGGACTAGGCCTAGGCCATTGTGTTTAGTTTAACTGAGAGTCAGACCAGCACTTTCAGGCCTGAGCTACTTGTTTTTTCTTTGTGTATCTTAAATCAGTTTGTTGTCAATAAAAATATCCAGTTTGGACCAGAAATGCTTCTGCAGGTCAGCGTGCCACACTTAGAGATGCCTGAAATGCAGGGCCTTTCTCTAAAACAGAGGTTTTATTTTCTTCTCTCCAGAGCTCCATATCATACTGACTCCTTTAGATATCTGATGCTCAAGGACTGCTTTATCTTCTTGCCTACTGTTTTTTTTATGACATCTTCTGTTGTAAAAAAGCTATTTAAATGGAGAGCAGAGCATGCAGACCAGGAAATGGATTTGACTGTATCTTTGTCTGTCCTCATTCCTTAAAGTATTAATTAATAAATTAATGTGCCTCTTATCAAGATTTTCACAAATTTCCTTTAAATGAAAAATTATTTAAAAATTTCAGATTTAATTTAATTTTACTTTAACAAGTGGTAAAATAGGGCTTATCAAGTCAGATGAGAATGATGAATAAACATTGGTTTGGGAGATAAATGTGTTCTTAGGGGGATGAATGAGAAGGGGTGGCAAACATGTGAAGAAAAAGTGGGATGAAAGGTTGTAAAGAGGAAGAGCAGAATAACTGGGATAACAAAAACAGGTTGTAAAGAAGGACAATAACGATGAGAGAGATTTAAATGTCGGTAGAGTGGGAGGAATGGGATGAAAATTGGATATAAAAAGGGATGAAGAGGATGGATGTAATGAACAATGTAAAGATGGATGAGGAGGATAAGTTGGCGGTGAAGTGATTATAAAAAGAGAACATGAAGAACATGAAGCAGGGTTGCACAGAGGAAGAGCAGAGATGAGATAAGGATGAAAGAGGGAGACAGTGCCATGGTCAGCCATCTGTCAACCATGTATTAAAATGTTTGAGGCATTAACTTACTCTAAACCAAATCAACTATTAACATTATTTCTGTTTTAGTATAAAAACTATATATGTATTTTCTTTTTTTACATTATAAAGTGTGTTTTTACATTAGATTGCATCATATCCTTCATATCATATAATATCATTCCTACAATTATTTGCTGAAAGTTGAGCTCCACTGTTTTTACTCTTACAGACTACACCCAAGATGAGAAAGCTCTAAAAGGTGCATGTGATTGTACTCAAGGTATGTTCAGCCTATCACTGCTTCTAATGATATTTGCTTTATTCATGTTTTAAATGGTGTCCGCCTTCTTATTTTTCTCCATATTAAGTTATGGAACTGAATTCAACTAATTCTCATTTTCACCATTGTTTTCCATTTGCCTCTCCTGCATCTGGCACAAACACACGGCTTCCTTTGTAATACCCCGTATGGATTTTTATATGTCAAAACAATTCAGATTTGAAAACAGCAGACATTAGTTTGTGCTCAGAGGCCGAGACATAATGCTCAAACCTTTGCACACCATCCAGGCTTTCATCTGCTACTTCTCCTCTGAGAAGCTGGTGATATAAAGATAGTTAGAGCTCTAAGGGAATTTGCAAGTCACCTGTGAAAGCTGTTTTCTTCCAGTCAGCTGGAAATGCTACCATCACAATGGAAAAAAGTCCATTCTCACAGTGTTTTTGTCTCATTTTTGTTGCGCCAGACCAGCGTCCCTGCACAATAAAGTGGGCAACCACAGAAACCGACTCACTTCCAAGGAAAAATAAACACAAGGAACAATTTGCAGATATAGTTTAAATTTGAGCTACAATTTAAATTCTTGTTATTTTAGGCCTAAACTTGGACACAGTTCATCAACTGCAGCTGCCCATAGAGTATGACTCCCCATTGACTCTTTTCCAGAAATGTTTTGATTGTAAACTCTGGAGGATTGTTAACTAATAATACCCTGGAGTTTCATGGTGCACAGCATGTGGTTTGTCGGGTCTTACTGCTGAGACTGTAATATACGGGCAGACAGAGCTGCTGAGAAGGAGCTGGATGAACCAACCCCAACTGACTTCATCACACAGGAGGGGCAGAACAATTATTTCCAGACTTTGCATTAGTTTTAGGGAGATTAAGCCAGGAAACATGCAAAGGCAAAAATATCTACCAAACAACTTGCTTGAAGCTTTTATACAGAGTAAAGTTGTGTTTGGAGTTAAGAAACTCAAGGGGTTTTTCCTGGTTTAGATTAAAACCTCAAAAATCAAACAACGCCCATTCCTGTCTTACTTACCGTTTCTCCGTGTCAGTTCTTGTTGAATAGTCTATGAGAGAAAGGAATTGTCCCATCAGGGGTTTCCTGTTTTGTTTTATAATTTTTGTTCCAATCAAAGAACTGAGATCATTAAACCAACTGATTTGACTCTTTTTTTCCCCCATTGGTTTCAATGTCTTTTGCACTTAAATCAAACCATTTTTTAAATGTGCTTATTCAGGGTATTTTGAATGCTATTAACATTGATCATAACATGGATTATGAAAAAAGCCTAAACTCAGGATATCTGTAAGGAAGCACATTATATTCCATAACGAACACATCTCCTTTCTGTCTTTCTGGCAGTGGTTAAACCAAGTGGACATCACCTGAAGCTGGCTTTGAAGATGCGTAACTTTGGCAAAGCAATGTTTAAACCAATGAGGTGAGAAACTTTTCCCCACCAGAGGAATGGTGAGGTACTTACATGATGAAATAGCCCTGCATGTAAAGTCTGCATTTACAGTAAGGGTTTTTTCAGGTGTGGCTGGTCTCTCTATAAATCACAGCAAAGACTGTGAAGCCATGCTCTTACTTCATTTATATTTGGCAGAATTATCCAGTAGCCTGAGGAAATGTCAGTATTTATCTTCTTGATTACACACTTTAGAGTAATATAAGTGACATTTTTGTTTAGTACATGTCTATGTGTGTATATGTCTACATTCAGGCAGCAGAGAGATGAGGAAACTCCAGAGGACTTCTTCTACTTTGTTGACTTCCAGAGACACAATGCAGAGATCGCTGCGTTTCACCTAGACAGGTGAAGACAAACCATGCTTCTATCACATATATAGAAAGATTTAGAATGAGAGAGCTCTGTATTTTGCTTAATCATAGGAACACTTCATTTGTGAATTGAGTTTAACTTTTGTTTTTGACAAAATACTTGTTTTCCATCAGAATTTACAAAAAATACTTGAAAAATCCTGCAGTGTGACTACCAGGATTATTTTTTTCATTTTGTCTCTTAAAGTTATACGTATAGTGGAGGATATTCTTTTTGAGGATGGATCATCAAAATAAGTGGTCCTCCTCATTGTCAATCATTCCTGGTGATATGTTTACGTAAGGCCGTCCTAGATGCTCGTCCCCATTTTCACTTACCGGTGGTGAGTCTGACATCATGGAAAAAATGCAAATCTTCTTTTGGAAAGTATGCTTAGCATGCTCGATGGGCTCCTACATGCTCTTGCACATATTTATTAGGGTACAGGGTTGTGCATGTGCAGTTCTTTGTGTTTTACAGTTGAGAGGGTGGGTCTTTTCAAAAATTCGTGAACATCCTCCACTATACCTTTAAAATGGACATGTCTCTCATTAAAGTAGCATAATCTGCACAATCAGTGTCTGACTAGAAACCTTTCTATCCCACTGCGTGTGTATCTGTATTAGGGTTGTCACGATACTAAACTTTTCAACTCGATACCGATACTAAGGAAAATATTCGATACTCTATACCATTTTCGATACCACAAGGATAAAAACGACTCCAAAATTCTACAGAAATATTTTCATTAATAAATAAAATACAATAAATAAATNGGATCATCAAAATAAGTGGTCCTCCTCATTGTCAATCATTCCTGGTGATATGTTTACGTAAGGCCGTCCTAGATGCTCGTCCCCATTTTCACTTACCGGTGGTGAGTCTGACATCATGGAAAAAATGCAAATCTTCTTTTGGAAAGTATGCTTAGCATGCTCGATGGGCTCCTACATGCTCTTGCACATGTTTATTAGGGTACAGGGTTGTGCATGTGCAGTTCTTTGTGTTTTACAGTTGAGAGGGTGGGTCTTTTCAAAAATTCACGAACATCCTCTACTATACCTTTAAAGTGGACCTATCTCTCATCAAAGTAGCATAATCTGCACAATCAGTGTCTGACTAGAAACCTTTCTATCCCACTGTGTGTGTAACTGTATATATAGCTATGTTTTTGTTACCCTGTGGGGACATTTTTCCCAGAAATATGCTAATTTTTGGGGATTACCTTTCTGGTTCTTGTTGGGACGATCAGCTGTTCCCTATGACAAGTTCTCTTCTTGGAGTGGGGGTAAGGTTCAGGGCAAAGGTGTGAATTGAGTATAGGTTAGGCTTAGGGTTTGGAATGGGTTACTAATGCTTAGGGTTAGGCCATAGAAATGAATGCAAAATGAATGGTAGCCAATGAAAAATCCCCACAAGGATAGTGAGACACAACATTTTTTCCTGCTTATAACTCATTTGGTTTGAACAAAAATGAATCACTACTGTCCAGTACAGCCCACCTGATGATAGGTGCGGCGAGAAAGTCACAATCGTGTTACTCACTACACCTCTTTGTGGTTAAAACATTATGGCAAATGGGATCCATATATGGAATGACATGTATTGAATTAAGTTACACTAAACTCAAACATAAAGTATGTTTTGTGTACTTTGACTAGTGAAATACATTCTAAACTTCCTACTGCGATTAAGAAAAGCGTTAAATTGTCCAGCTTTGGTCGTGTGAGGATTATCAGGATTCTGTTATTGAAAAAGAAATAATCAAATGAAGTCAGCCTTATCGAACAGTTTTTATTTTTAAAAGGAGGTCCATCTTACTGACAGGTGTGTGATGGCAAGCCACCCAACTAGCATTGTTTATTTTGTTTTTTAAGCACAATGACTAAGACAACCAATGACAACATAAGCTTGAATACAAAGGCTGAAATATCAGCCTCTGCATGGCTCACAGTAGGTGCACAGTCCCCACAAGTATGGGGGAACCTTTAAACAACGTAGAGTGGGGCACAAACCTCCCACTGGACACACAATTAAGTATAAATAAATGTGTTGGGGCCATTTGAGAGGTGCTATTTGGAGTTTTTAAAGATCTCAGGCTATGATGTCCTGGATGATGAGCTAGATTCCATATATCAATAACAGCAATTGTTTGTCATACAATATTTAAAGACATATATTGATATATAGCTAAATATTTTTAACACCACACCGAGGTGCTGTCTGGACTTTTGTTAAACTTATTATGTATATAGACCTTTATTTTTCACCTTTTAAACAGCAATCTAGCTTCTGTTAAAGCTAGCTTCTTGCTAAATAAGAAGCTAGCTTCTTGCAAAATAACAAAATAGCTGAAGTCCTCAGCAGAAGGACCATGATTTTGAGCCTGTTGGTTTGCTGATACCTGTATTTAACTTAAAACCAAGCTGATACCACAGCAAATCAGACGCAAACACGTTTAAAAGAAATAATCCTCCTCCCTGCAACTGTTTATTTAGCTTCCAAAAAAGATTGCTACATTTCATCACAGCCCAGGCTTTCCCAACTTGCTGATCAGTATAAACCTCAGAGTTTTGATGCAGACACACACACATCTTTAAATGGCTACACTCTAAGCTGAAGTGGGATGATTCATTCTGAAATACAGTCATCTGATGGAGACGGTGTAATTAAGAAGCCACAGGCAGTGATAGGTCATGGCTTCTCCACACGAGACAGAAAACAACATGAGCGGCACGTCACCTACAGAAACAATTACTCTAACAGCCACAAATATGTTGGAGTTTAAAAATATCAAAGTTTCATAAAGAGTAGTTTTCTCCTTTTTGCATGCTTAATAGCTTTATTCAACATGCCTACTTTCTGAATCAGAGGTGGTGTGCCGAATCGCTTTGTTGTGTCTGACTTGGCTGTCCGCTCTCATCATTATCACTTGCAATGAGGGGTTGGGGAATGCCAGCAATTTTAGAAACAGCTATTCAGCTTCACACCCTTGATTGTTTGATTACTGTTTGTGAGGCTTGAGTGAAATATGGCCCCTACAGAGTTTCTATGTTGTTGATATTTTATGTGGGCAGAGCCAGCCATACCGCGCTGCACTGCTGCATTTTTGATAAAAACAAAAAGACTAAAAAACTGATCAGAACCAATTCAGAAGTAAAGCCACCGTTATCTTGAAGTTAACAAACACAGGTGTCTGCAGGAACTGCTGCAACTTTAAAGAAATGCTTGGATGTTCTTTATTATTTATTACTAGCTCAACAGAGTTTTAATTTTACACTTAGTAAAATATTGCAAGCTCAGTCACATTAGATAGAGAGGATTTATAAATGTCCAAATTCAAGTATCCCCACATGTCCTCCTAATTTAAAAAACAGTGATTAGGCCATTTTATCACATTGATACGTTGTGACCCAAACCAATGGTTTCCAAACTTTTCCATGCTGGCACTCCCTATGCAGCATTAATGTTTGGTTAGGGACCCCATCCCCAACTCTTCCCCCATCTGGTAAACAAACAGACAATGCTAATAAATATGTAAAAATCATTATTCATATTCATTTATTATTACCTTTGTTTAGCATAAGAATATTAACTAACATTTTTCAACATTGTATAATATCTACACCCATGTTGATAAAAACAGAACAAAATAGATCAAACCTCTGAAGTTAAGTGCAGTGGGAGGGCTGGCATTTCACTACCATATAAATGTCATTGTAGGCTAGTAAAGTGCTCTGCTTTTTACTTTACTCTGAGTATCTTTGAAGTTAAAAAAGCCAGAATCGAAATAGTATGTTTGAAATATTTACGGATAAGGATAATATTTACATATTATATATATATA
>NW_015151499.1:93342-118814 GCF_000732505.1 Cyprinodon variegatus
AGGTATTTTTTCAAATTTTGTTTGTACCACTTTGTGATATTTATATGTAAAGTACAGTATAAGTAATTTTCTTTACTTTTACCACTGGTATATTCTGATTAACTGTAAATATTAAGGCTTAAAACTTCTTCTTTTCTCTTGCACCCATTCCCAAAGTCCCACATGCAATTTCCTCACCTAAATAGAAAAGTCCTAACCAGTTTTGGAAATGTAATTGATTGCACACAAGCGATCTCTGTTGCTTGGTCAAAGCATGTCTGCTAATTGCAAGTTATTGAATAATATTATTATTGAACAGGCCCTTGGAGTGTAAGACCAATAGCTGACCTGTCAACACATTTCCTCACATGAGCTTTAGATCTCTGCAGAACTTTTTGAGCTACCATCGGTGTAATAGTCTCCTTGTCCATCCACCTATAAGGAGGGACAAGGAGACTATAAAACCAGTGGTAGTTTGTAGTTCTGTCTTACCCCCCCGATTCAGGACCATAAGCTGTTCTGTGAGGTGTTAAAATATTGTTATGATGTAATAATAAAAATCAGAAACTATTCCACATGTTGATTAATGTTTATAAATGTTTCTTAATGAGAATATAGAACACACAGGTAGGTGACTAGTAATGGTTAAAGAATGTCTAAAACAACTAAATCTAAACCCTGTTCAGGTTGCATAAAATCCGTCAGTATCATACATCAGTTTTTTGTTGCAAGTTAACAAATTTGGAAAAAGAATACTTTTGCAAGGCATTTTATGTAAATCGTATTTTTTTTTGTAAAACTACCTCCTATTTACAGGATCCTGGATTTCCGGAGGGTTCCGCCAGTGGCTGGCAGACGAGTGAATGTAACTGGAGAAGTTCTGCAAGTAGCCCACAGCGAAGACCTACGAGCCGTGTTCTTCACTTCACCAGGTACCAATAGGCATCTGGATTTCGCCATTTACAGAGCACTCATGCCACAGATCTACAAATGTATAATCTGAAGAAAAAACAATATTTGATTTAAGTGGTCTCATTGTTAATGTTTTAACTGAGTAAGTCCTTGCTGTCCAAAAGCGTCAGCTGGTGTTTGTCAAAAACATTGTTCTATTGGTACTAAATCCTAGACTACACTTACAATATGACTATCCATAGAGAAACTGAGCAAAGGGTGATTTTAAAAGAAACTCCATTTTTCCATTTTTCATTTTTCCAAGTAGAAATTGATCAATTTCCTTTATCTTAAAAGTGGGAATTTTTGTGGGTATAAAAACACGATCAGCTTCGTTCCATTTCCATTTCAGAAAATCAGCTGGATTGGCTAAATGTTCCAAGATTTTGATAGATGAATATTAATAAGATTATAAAAAATTATTTGATAATAAAAGATAAACTGAAAGAGAAATATAATATTAAATAATTAGAACTTGTACTTTGCAGTCAACTAAATACAAGATTGAGCACATATTTGTTTGGTTTACTTTTAAAAACCCTTAAAAAGTTCTGCAATATTAAGAGCATGAAAGGCTCGGAACAGAAGGACCCAGTATTCCAGGTGGACAAAGATTAGATTTCTCAAAGCGTTTATGGGAAATGGAACTGCAGTGAACTGCATCAGTTTGAGCCCAGAGGGTGAGGTTGATTCCAGCAGGTCAGCTGTCATTCCATGCGGTGGATGCCACACAGAGAGTCCCAGAAGCTGATGTCTTGAAGGTCAGAGGACAAACAAGAGATCAGAACCAAGCAGACGATAGAAGGTAGGAGATTACAGAGGGTGAAGCCAAAGCCAGTGTCCATGAGGAGCTCAGCAGTCAGAGCCAGGTGATCAGAGGTCCAAAGAGGTGCCGAAGGGAAATCCAAAACAGAGTTGGGAAGCAGTTCCAGGTTCGATTCACAGACAGGCAGAGATCCAGCAGGAGTCAGGGTGTGAAGAGGTCAGGCATAGATTAGAATGGGAAGAGGCAGCTCAAAGGTGCAGAGGCAGAACAGGTCAGGATCAGGCAATCAGAAACACGTACGCTAGAGAACTCTCACCACAGGCTCAAAATAATCTAGCACTGATGACTGGTCTGAAGGCTGGTTAAACTGAGACTGAAGCAGGTGGATCAGATGAGCGGTAATGAGAGCTGGGTGGAGATAAGCAGGTGGTTGAAATGAGTAATCACACCATACATCAGCACCAAAATCATGACAGGAGAAAAACATTTTTTCTTTAGGTAGACCCCTTCCAAAAGCCCATGGGTCTTTAGCGACTGAAGGATGAGAATAAAGGGCATAAATATTAAGAACCAGCAATAACATCCTGAAATCTGCTCTAAAATAACAGGAAGCCAATGCAGAGAGATTGAAATCAGTGTGGAGTGAGCTCACATCCTGGACCTTTTCAGAGTTCTGGCAGCTGATATCTAAAGCAGCTGTAGATGGATTTAACTTTTTTTTTAGAAAGAAAAAAAGAAAAAATTACAACCATATCATTCAAACAGGTACAAGATATTTTTGTTACAACAGACTTCAGTTAACATATTTTATTAGGATTTTGTGTGACAAACATATATAAATAAAGCAGAGCATGACGGTGACATAAAATTACAAAACTTGTTTGTTTTTTTTTACATTTTCAAGTTTTTAATTCAAGCTGAAAAAATGCATATCTGAGGAAACCCAGCAGACTGCATGCAGGCACTGACTGCAGTTTTCCTCCTCCTCCAATGGGCATGGCTCATTTATTAGAAAGTCAAGATGATAGAACAGATGGGTGAAAAGAACCCATCTGTTCAAAGGAACAAATTCTATTTCAACTATTTCAAGGTTTTTATTTGTAAGAATCATATTTTAAAAAAAACTTCTCCATATATTTACATAAATGTACTCTGTCTTGCAGTCAAACACAATCGTAAAACAATTCAACTATTTCTTTGTTTATATATATAAGTCAAATGAAGATGATGGTTTTTTTTAAACACTGTATAAAATCCCAAATATGAAACTATTTTGTTTAAATGTTCTAGTGCTGGAATAGCTGCATGTCAGTAACTCAATGCAATCTGCTGGATTTCCTTAGATAGGAAACGTTTAAATCAATCTGTCTGTAGGGCTTGATTGAATTGACTAGTTGTAAATTGGTGCTACGGAAAAAAAAGAAACCGAATTGGAGTGCAGCTTTTTGACTGGAGTGAGGTTTCTGTCATCAATGAAACAATACAGTTGTAAAATATTTTTAATAATAAACAAATAGCAAAATACTTTGCAATAAATAGGATCTTTCTTGTCCATCTGTTTTTCTGACTGATTATTTTTAGCACCAAAAAGAAAATAGGAGGGCTGATCAAAAAAAGCTGACATAATGAACTCCTTCTTTGCTTTTACAACAGCAAACAACACATGTTTCTTCTCCAAGTGCCTGTACGTATGTAAGACTGAATATGCCGTGTGCGGGAGCCCAGACCTGCTGGAGGGCTCGCTTTCTGCCTACCTGCCTGGCCTCACCGTCGCTCCACGCATCTCCATCCCGAACCCCTGGAAACGCTCCTACACCTTCTCCGGAAGGGAGCAGTAAGGATCCAACAACTGCACTTAGAAGGATTTTATGTTTAGCTAAATTTGAACTTTATGTTAAAACAGTATAGGTTGAAACTCGGGGTGCTAGGAGAAAAAATGTTCCTTCTTTGATTTATTTCAGGTCATTAGATTCATACAATTGAACAAATATTTAGAGGGAGAGTTTTTAACAGCACATTATAGATTGATTTTATGACCACAGTGTATGGCGAATAAGAATTATTTGACTTTCAAAAAATTAGGACCTAGATTAGACTATTTTTTAACAGTCCTACTGGCCCACAGAAAGATGTCCATATTTTGAGCTGTATTCGCTGTATACTTGGTCATGGCTTCGTCTGCATGAATTGCTGTATTAATGCACTGTGGACTGGAGTTTATAGGACTCCTAATCATTTTCAAAAAGCTTGTATTCGGAGAAGCAGAGCATAAAAACTTCTGTTCTGACTTTAGGCTTGTTAAAAACAGATAACATGGCTTTCCAATTCATCCACGACTCTAAAAGCTTTACATCAGACCTGAATGACCTTGGATTCTGCACCAAACCGCTAAATCTTGAGACTCTGACACCATTCTACTTTGCACATGGCAGAAGCCTTGAGTCTTTAATTCCAAGTGGGTACAACAGTAAATGTGCCTGGATATGTCTTTGTGTGGTGGCTCTTAAAGCAATAACTCCCTTAACCTCTTTAATACACTTTGGTTTACATCCTCTCAAGTCTTAGAGGCATATTGGTTGCTTATGCGCCTTTTTCTTCCATTAAACTTTACATTTAAATGCTTGGATACAGCTCTCTCTGAACAGCTGGTATCTTTACCACTCCACGCATAACAATTCTGGCTTACCCTCCATGTAAACAGTGTCAGTGACCATCCGCTGGACAACTTTTAAGTCAGCAATCTCCCTCTTTATTGTGTAGGCCAGAAAAATAACATTTCTGTAATCGAAGTACATTATTTCATCATTATGTAATATCAGAATCTGAGAGACCTTGGGTTACATTAGCGGAAGATTCATGACCAGAACACTTAAAACATCCCTCTGCATGCAGTTAAACTAAGTATGAGTTTGCATTTTAAATGTAATTACAGAAAAATATGACTGAATTTTCATTTTTGGCTTCATTTTTAGGTTTATTACTTGCACATGCAAATATGTTGATTTTTTTTATCATTTATGAAAATCAAAACTAATTAGAATGTGAAGTTTTTATTTACTGGAAAATGAAATAGTAATAATACCTCTCACCAAACTTTGGATTTTTTTTCGCCCAGAATTCTTTACCATAAAGATTCTGCTTCTGCATTGTTTTTCTTTTCAGGTGGGAATTAAATCCTTTCTACTGTGATTCGGTTAAACAAGCATATCCTTATAACTCTGGAAACCGGCTCCTAAACATTATAGATATGTCCATCTTTGACTTTCTAATAGGTAAGCTATCTTATCTTAAGGTTTCTCTCTTTTTTTTGGAAACAAAAGGTTGGTTTTTGTTTTTTTTTTATATCAGGTAACATGGACAGACACCATTATGAAATTTTTACCAAATTTGGAGATGAAGGATTACTTCTTCACTTGGACAATGCAAGAGGGTGAGGCGACTTCCTGACGATCAATTTCAGAGCCAGCCCAACTTGGGTCTCAATCCAAAGTCTCATCATGGACTGATTATTAAATTTGCGATGATAATTAATGTAATGTGTATTTAAAACATTGCCATGAGCAGGATATATGTCTCCATAGCCAGGGTCTCCATATGTTAGAGAGACACAATCATCCCCAAAAAGTTTGAGCCCAGTAAACGTCTGCCATCTGGTGTCTTTTAATTGATGTGTACAGTCTAAGCTTGAGGTATCCTAATGCAACTGTTTAAATTACAGTATAAGCCACAACTTTTTCCCATTCTTTGAAACATGCAAAGTTAATACTTTTCTCTGGATTTTTCTTCAAAAGCCAGGAGGTGGAAGTTAAAGTTAAACTAAACTGGTATTAGTTCATCAGTAGGGCTCAGCGAGGTTCAGTTCAGGCATGGTTCTCAGATAACAAAGAGCACATGAGCAGACCGCATCATGTCCTTACAGTCAGCACTCGCAACATGCTAGCAACTAGAGATTAGAGAAGGGTGTTGAGCTTCTACATCATGGTAAAAAAAAAAAAAGATGTGACTGGCATGTAAACACTGACACAGAAACTGTGAACACAAAAAAAAGACTGCTTTGTTTTTTCGCTTGGACCCTTTTAAGATTGATAACCCCGAAAGCAGAATGTTTAGACAGTTCAAACTGGGACTAAATAGCAAATAAAGATATATTCCTACGTATATGTACATAAAGGGTGGAAAAGTAAGGGTTCTCCAATTGCACTATTTATACACAAACCACAACTGCCTTGTATATTTGTCAGTTTTTTAAAATTCCTATACAGATTTTTTTTTTATCTTAAAAGCTCTTAGCATGTAGATAATAATCTGGAAGGAGACACATTCTTGATAAATGTATTTTTTAAGCTTAATACTGTAAATATAAAGTTCAGAACTTATTGGGGCTCCACTAAGCATCTCCCTCCTGCCTTGGGCTGGCTCTGATATTAATGTTGAATGATGCTGCGCGATTCCACAACGTTCATATATTTGGTACCATGTTTTGTGTCCAGGTTTGGGAAGCATTCCCATGATGAGATGTCCATCCTGGCTCCATTGTCTCAGTGCTGCATGTAAGTTTGCTGATTTACCAAATACATGAACACATTCTTGTTGGCTTTGATTTTCCCAAACATGTTTTTGTTTTTATTTCCAGGATAAAGCAATCTACATTGCTGAGACTCCAGCTCTTGGCCCGACCGGAGTTCAGGCTAAGCGATGTGATGAGAGAGTCCCTAGAGTTGGACGTTTTAAGGCCGGTCCTGACCGAGCCCCACCTCTTAGCGCTGGACCGCAGGTTACAGAAGGTCCTCAGAGTGGTCCAGCGCTGCATCAGGAGGCTAGGTCAGAATGAGGTCATCACCAAAGACTTTATTAAACCCACAGTGACTCCTCAGACTGCCACAGAGGGGAAAAAGAGTAGGTAGTTGGGATTAAGCTGCTTTTGTTTAACACAAGCTGCTTTGGGGACTTAATGATGACAATCAGATTCAAGCAAAAGGGACAACATGGTCGGAGATCTTCATTAAAAACTTGTTCACAACATGGAGGAAGGATAAACCACTGCAGGACAGAATCTTAGGGATATAATCACTTTTTATCTACATTTTTCCTCTTTATTATTTAATTTAAGGTCTGCAAAATAACAAACTAAAACCACTGTGATGATGTAAATCATCATAAGTAATATACACCTCCCCATATTAAAAATATGTGTAAAGACTTAAAAGAATACATTTATTATTGTTTCTGGAGCAGCAGTAGTTCACATTGACAAATGCTAAAAAAATCCAGCTTTATTTGAGTGCATTCATCAATACAATGTTCCCTATGTTGGAAAAAAAAAATCTTGTAACCTGTAAGACAAGAAAATCAGAGCTTTTCCTTAATTGGCTCCCATAATTTGATCAAAAACATTTTTATTAGTAAATCAACACTTCCTGTTTCCCGTGGGTTTACATGTTGTGAAACAGCTAGTTTTCCTACAATTCAAATCTAAATCCAAATATGTGAGAACACATCATTCCCATAGTAAGGAAGGAGAGACTAAGGCTATATTCATACTGCTGGTTTGGTCCAGGGAGCAATTAAAGAAGGAAACATCATTCCTTCATTTGTCATGTTTTAATTTAACACAGACAAGCCAAACCAAACAAGACCCTTAAACAGAAACTAGAGCATCCTAGGATAAACCCCCAGACCAAATATGAGAGGAGTGGTGTCTGTATCTTTATGTTGGAGAAACCAAACAACCTCTCCACAGATGCGTGGCCCATCACAGAGGAGGGACCCCCTGTGGTACATCTTATGGACAGAGGACATTCTTTTGAGCACCAGAATGTTCACATTTTGGACAAAGAAAATAGGTGGTTTGAGAGGGCCGTGAAGGAAGCCATCTATGTTAAGAAAGAAAAACCGAGATGGACTGTGGACTGAGATTTTCCTTTTCAAAAACTTACAATGCAGCAAAACTTTTTTAAGCAAAAAACTTTAAAAAAGAAAGCCCATGGACAACCCTGTACCCGCTCCCAAGAGGGAACGCCTATTAAACCCTTGCAAGAGCGTGCACGAGGAGAAATGGGCTCGTGCAGGCTCTGTTTCAAAGTTGCCATTTGCATCGCCCATACAAGCTTACTCTCCAAAAGAAGATTTTTTTTATTTTTCCACTATGTCAGACTGGTAAGTGGAAATGGGGAAGAGCACGTAGGACAGCCGTACGTAAACACATCACCAGAATGATTAACAATGAGGAGGACCACCTATTTAGATGATCCACCTGGAAAAAGAACATCCTCCATTATACCTTTAACTACATCTGCTGATCTTACATCACATTCTCTCTTCCTGTTTTTGGTGCAATCACACTGCAAGTGAGCTGAGACCAGCAGTTGTAACTGTGCATCAGTATGGTTCCCAGTTCGGTTTCAGGGTCTTGAATCGGTTCCCTCCAATGTGAATCCAATAACCCATGAGTCACAACTCTCCACAGGTTTGGTGGAAAGCACTGCTAAACACAGGTTTGGCTTAATTGGCCATTGCTAGTCTTTGGGTATCCCTTAAACATTTGACACAAGTCTCTACAACCAGATGTTCCGACAACCAAAAGTTACCACATCAACATGAGATGGGAAACCGATGAACCGGAGTAGAGCTTTTTGTAATCCAGATTTTCTTTTATAAAATTGAGGGAGACATAAAGAAAATAAAGAAGCCTCCAAATATAAATGTGATGAATAGATTTATTGTTATTATAACAGACCTCTCTGCAATTAACACTCCAGATTGATGAATATATAAAAAAATATTCTTATTTCTTTTAGCCAGTTCTTGATGCAAATCTTTGTTTCTGCAATTCAGTGTTTGTTTTTTAAGAGTTTCTCATCTTTGCCAGGGCTCTTCATTCTTATTTAAGGAAGTAAAAGTCTTACACTGACCTGCAGTGGATGTGTTTTTGTAAAGTTTTGTATGATGTGCAGTGGGACCATGGAAATACAGCTTGTTTTTACTTCTAAAATAAATTTAATTTAACTGACACGTTTTGGAAACTGTTTCTCACTTTAAATAAAAAAAGAAAACAAGTATTATTAAGGGAGAGGACCTATGAGTGGGAGAAAAGGCTGTTTAGCAGACGTTTAAATTTCCTCCACCCTGTTTTCCAGACTTATAATCCTGTTTCATCAGCAGCTAAATGCCTTTAAAACATTTAAGGCAGGCTGGGGCAAAGAAATAAAAAAATAGATCTGTAACAATGGCAAACAGGCAGATAACCCAATGAAAATTAGATCAAGTGAATTCTTGCCAACTTTCAGAGCTTTTATCCTAGTTTGTTAATTTTTTGGCTTCTTTTCTATTCCTTAATCCATATTCAGTGGCTGCTTCCTTAAATGGATCTGGTATCTGCAGCTCATAAGGATGCCTTGGTCATCTCTTCATGAAATGAGCAGCAATTGATGTTGAAGCATGTAAATAAAAAGCAGTAGGAGGTGTAAATCCTTTCTCTCTCTAAAGCAAACACTAAACCTTTACAGGAGGAGTATTATGTCTTCAACAATTAGTGTTTTTTTTTTCCCGTGATGTGTCCGAAAAAAGAAAAAAAAAAAAGTAAAAAATTGGTGGCCTAGTGGTTATGGCATACAGCTTGGAATCCTGAGGTTGTGAGTTTGAAACCCACTCCCACAGACTGCCACTCTGGGTCTCTAAGCAAAACCTTTAACCACCGATTGCTCCCTGGCCGCCCCACAATGGCAGCCCACTGCTCCCCTAATGGATGGGTTAAATGCAGAGGTACATTTCTCTAATGCCAGATCAACAAAGTTCAATTAATTGAAAAGATAATAAAATAAAAATAAAGACTAACGGTGCCTAGAAGGGCCAACTCAAACCTTTGCCCTTTAGAGAAAGTTTAGTTCGGTTTTCAGTTTACAAAGCTATATTTTAAAGTATATTTTAAATCTCTTAAATAGTTTGATTTCTCTTTTTGGTTCTGATTTAACAATGGGAGGATTTGGAGGACATGAGAAGTTAAATGATGCCCTCTGCTGTTCAGATGTGATCCAGCATCCTTTCTGACTAAAGAGGCAAACGATTCAATAACATGTAAATATATCAGTCTTCTTCTATAATAGGGGTGTAGACAGAAAATTGCAAAATCTAACGTATTTCAATAACTCACCTCAAACGTTTGTATTTCATATTTTACAATTCATAACACAAACAAGTGACAAAATTCGAACATCTACTTGCCTAATTCAATGACTGAGTTTACGAAATAATCCAATTCAATCCAAAATTGTTTTGTCGATTCTGAAGGAAGGTTAAATATCAATGTAACTGTAATATGTTTCTTTAAGTAGTTTTTTAATTGAGATAATAGCTGTGTGGGCAGGAGGGATCCACTGTAGAGGTCTGTCTTACAGCGGATCTGGAGCCACTGACTGAAGACACCGTGTTGTCTGACAGTCTGATGAAGAGGATGCTCTTGATTCTCCATAATCTTCTTCCTTTTAAAAAGAATTCTTCTTTGCAATATCATCTTCTAAAGGAGTTCCCAGAACAGACGGCATTCTTTGACAGCTTGCTCAGTTTCTTCAAGCTATTTGCTCCGATGCTGCAATATGGTAATAACGTTTGACCCATTGCATCATCTTCCTTGTTTTATACACATTGAAGATCCAAGGACTGTTACCAAAGCATGCAACAAAGCGGCCCACCAGCTCCCTGTACTCAGCTTATTGCCCATCTCTGGTGAACCTAGACAGAAGACAGGTCTCTGTCTATTGCCCAATACTGGAAGTTAGAGGTTTAGAGTAAAAAGTAATGGGCAGAGTACCATTCCCTGTGGTGCTCCTGACTACTTGATTAGACAGCTGACCCTTTAATTTCACAAACTGTGTTCTGTATATCAGGTGGTCTTTTATCAAGGTGATTGCTGATGCCTCCACCTGTCGTCTGGAGTGTCTGACATAGTAAATGAGGCTGAATAGGGTGAAGTGTTCCAGAGAAACTCTATACTGAATAATGTGTTCTGATTTGCCAAGAGGAAAATAAAAAACAACTCAAAGTTACTTCCTTTTACATGACACAGAACCAAAAAAAGAAATACATTTTAACCCTATAATGCCAAATGTATCGTATCTGATACATACGGTTTCTGAAATGTTTTGCGTCTGACACCTTTTGCATAATTTAATGGTAAAAACTTTGCTCAAAATCCTATTGTACACAATAAGATATACCTGATAACAGAGGGTAGAAGACTACACAAAAAATAATCTTGACTTATCGCATAGTAATAAATTATTAATATCAAAAATGTATTTCCTTTTTTTTCTTTTTACATATTTTGTTAAAAGGCCAAATAAGGACTTCAAACCAAAATAAAGTAATTTTCTGTTTTGTTTTATTCTTGGATCAGGCTTTAAAGGGTTAAGGCTAGAGTGTGTAATAATTCAGGGATTCACTCACACAAATAGAGTATATTATACACAAGTATGTTATTGATCTAAGAACCGAAAGTCTCAATCTTTATGTTAATCATTACTCCTCATTAGTTGATGCAGAAGCCATTTTTTCTACCATGTCCGCCACCATATTGTTGGAGAGAGAGAAGTGGTGGGGGGGGGAGCAGTGCATATAGCTTCAATCTGACCATTAAATGTTGCTGAAAATGAACACTGTAGCTTTAAAACATTTAACCTTATGGACTAGCTAACAGCTAACTAGATAACATTTATATGCTCTTTTTTAGCCTTATTCCTGTTGACATTCCACCTGTTGTTTGCTTGTTCTACACTTCAATCTTTAAACTCCTCAGCTTTTCAAAATGTGTTGTAATTACAAGAGGTCAATATTACCATGACAAATATGTTTTGATGACCTGATTAATTTTTAACAATGTCTATCAAGGTTTTCAAAAGTAATTGCAGGAAGCTGATTGGACAGTCGTTACACTGAATTATGCTCCATCTAGGATATAGAAGCTACTGTGTTTAATATAGAAAAACAAAAGCAAAGTCCCGCAGTGAAGAGCTAACTGCAAAAACAAAGAAAACATCATATCACTGAAAGTGAAAATAAAAAGAAAATAATTCTGGAACAAAGGTGAATTAGTTTTTACTTTTTATTGCTTAAACTGCCATCTGGAACAATCTATACCAAAAGGATAAACATCTTTGCACATACAGGAGGTCAAACTAAATACAGGTTAGAATAGAAAAAGAATGGTCCTCTGATGGCCTGCAGCCCCTCGCGCTGCACACCAGTCAAGCTCTCTGAAGGTCAGGCTAGCAGGAGTGACGGACGACTACTGTAAGCCCAGGTCAGGTAAGCTAAGGCAAACCGGGACGATTGCAGTGTGGCTAGAAACGTTTCCAACTAAAACCTATAATGCAGCTATTTACATGAAAATAATGCTCTGAAAGAAGGTGAATCCCTCAACCTTGACGGAGGATAAACAGGATGTGTTTTCAGTGGACACAACCGACCCATAACCACATCCAGGATAAGGGCTGGGGAGAAAAGATGATCGGTTCAAACCTTCATCTCATCGAGCTCAACACTCTGCAATCAGTACCAAAAAAAGAAAACAAATTCAACATACATCTCAAACTGAAGCGCATACAACTGCAAGCAAAAAAAAAAAAACAGACAGCAGATTCAGTTCTGACTAAAGAGTGAAGCAGGAATGAGAAGTTAGGTCAACATTGTCTCATTTTGGTAGAGATGTTACAAAAACATTGGATGCTATCTAAATAGAGGTGAAGCAGTTAAGCAAGGGGATAACAAACAAAACATTCAACATAGTTCCTGCTTCTTTAAATACAACCTTTCATTCACACGGATGCCTTAAAACATCATGCCGGGTAAAGCGTAGAGAACAGGTCAGCAGCCACTCTGATGGTAACAGACCTTTTCCCCTAACGGGCAACGAGACGCTCCGACTCCAGCGTTCCGGTCAACATCTGCTCCTTCTGCCCGTCAGCTTTCACAGCTAAATACTTCCTTTAACTAATCCGTAACTCGTCTTTCCGTTTAAAAAGTTTTTCCATGATGTTTTACACAATAGCAGTACATACTGTTGATATCAGTCAACAAGAAGAATCATTTATTTATGTATTACTTTGTGGCACCAAACACCTAAAATAGATTTTATGGAAAAATAAGTGTTTACAAAAGACAGTTAAACATATTTCACTCCAAACCATAAGATTTATCATTTTGTAAATGATAATAATATAACTATTTTAA
Source organism: Cyprinodon variegatus (assembly GCF_000732505.1). NCBI lineage: Eukaryota > Metazoa > Chordata > Actinopteri > Cyprinodontiformes > Cyprinodontidae > Cyprinodon > Cyprinodon variegatus. Next base: position 106,262 of record NW_015151499.1, read on the forward strand.
CTATACCATAATGACATTTTGATTATAAACAATAGCAGAAGAGTGACCAAGTTATTTGGTATTTTCTAAACAAACTGAATACTGAATCTTACATAATACTCCTTTATTTTTTTTGTTTTTCTCCTTCGAGTATTCAAGGCAGTTCTTGTGTAGTTGTTCAGTCGATCAGGAGAACTCTAAGGGTAGTAGCCATTTTCTGCTGGAGCCTTAGGGAACATTTCCGCAGCTATGCTTCTCTGCGCTGTGACAATAATCAACATTTGGCACTAGCCTGGTAGCTGCACAATAAAAAAATAAAAATAACAAAAAAAAAGTTGTACAAACTTATCCAAACTAAGCGAAACAGACACGTCACTGTCTACATCATCCCCATCAAACGGTAACAAAGAAACACCCTGAAACAAATGGAGCCTAAGATTACAGCGGATTCCAAAAAGAAGTGATTAAAAACGCTGCAGGACAGTTAAATGCGGTCATGTTTCTGCTTTTTCCTGTGTACCTTCAAACTGACATAAAGAGGGAAGAATCAGCCTTCGCCTCAACTGGAAAAAGAAAAATAACCGAAACACTAAAAGCGCCTTGTAAGGTCTGATTGTCTCATCAGTCGGAGACCCTTAAGTCTTTCAGATTTCCTGCTTTAAATTTAAATCTAAAAAGAGAAAAATGTAACCAGCAAAGATATATATAACATTATATTTATATATATATCAATATATGAAAGAAAAGTAACATGTGGTGTAACTGTGTCTAAAAGGTAGCGTACAGCAGCTGGTACAAGCGCTGGTGAATGGCTGAAAGTCACCACAGCGTGGCACGTGGTAACGGCAAAACGATTCGAGTAAAACGAAGAGAGATATCAAAAGCCAAAAAGAAAGGAGAGCAGAGTGAAGAAAAAAAACAAAACAAAGCGAATTGCATTTGTGGACCCTGGGTCTGAAAGAAGAGAAGAAGGTGAGAAAGTGAGGGGGGGTGGGGGGTCTGGCAGAAAAGAAGGGGGGAGTATTTCTCCTCCCTTCAGACAGACAGCGACACAAAGCTGTTGTACTGCTGGATGTTGCGCTTGAGAATGTCCGAGCATGGGCCCAGGACGCGCTCGAAACGGGGCCGGTCCAGCTTCACGCACTTCAGCGGGCCGCGAGCGACCACCGTGGCAGCACGAGGGCGGTTCATCAGCAGAGCGATCTCACCTGGGCAGAAAGGGAATCAAGCACTAAATAAATACAATAAATGTTACATTTGTTTCATGTCATCATTCTCCCTTTGTCGTTATCCTCTCAATATAACATCTGCTCTGCTACATCCAGGCTGCAGAGAGCAGCAGAACACTTTCCATAAAACATTCCGACGCTCAAGACAAAGAAAGGGCTTTATGCAACAGGGAAACTATTTATATAGTAATTAATGGGGATGGGGACCTAAATGGCGCTGGACGGTCCCAACAGACTGACGAGCTTCAGCCTTATTGTTCCTCTTAATGTTATTATTAAGGTGGCCTTTTCCTTTTGATAGACACTCCAGCTCATAAAACACATACTGCTAGTCTCCTCCTTAAGAAACAGAGAACTGATGGGAGGGGCTAAGGTTCTGCTCCCATGTTGGTCTGGTCATCAATGCTGGAAATTGACTTTGTCACTAAATTTAGCAACTTTTCAGAGCCTTTTTTGCTTTTTATTTTTCAAAAAGTAACTGGCAATGACTTTAGCTGCTTTTTGTGTTGCTTAAAGGAATAGTACACCCAAAACATGATTAGCCTTCATTTTCTACTCACCCGGCTTCCGTAGCGTCGTGATCGCGCATGTGCGCGCTTTCAGGAAATCCTATACACTACTGTTTATGCTCTAAAAACATTCTAAATGACTTCGTTTCGAGTAAATTCTGGACGCTACCCACTCAGGAAACTTGGAATACATTGGACGAGCAGTATGGAGGAATATTGACACGTTTTTTGTGGACTTTTATGGACCTTTCTGTCTCGGTCACCATAGACCTCCATTATTTGAATGTCAGCAGACAGCAAGAAGCCTCCCAGATCTCCAGATGCATTTGAGATATCAAAAAAGTACTCCAGAGTGTTGTTCAGCATGGGGGTGAGTAGAAAATGAAGGCTAATCATGTTTTGGGTGTACTATTCCTTTAAGACTTTACTGAAAAGTTTGAAGACCACCAGTCAGTCTGAATCCCTCCAGCTTCCAAAGCACAGAGGTGGTCAGTCAGTCAGTCAGTCAGTCAGTCAGTCTTGCTGTGCAGCAACTAGACACTGTCACACTTAAATTGTGTTTTGTGGTTTTAAACATATTTAGAGCATTTTTTAATCCTTCTTTTTTGCTAATTTTTATATTACTCACTCCTACAAATATAAAACATTCTTTTTCAGATATAGAATTTTAGTGTATGTAATTTTATGCATTCCTTATTTATTTCATGTGCTTTTTTTCCATTTTTTTTTTTAAGAAAACACTCATTTATTTTTATTCAAAACAAAAATTGTATCAATAAGGGTCCTGATACAATACAGGATTGCCAGGGATTATCATTCAGAGGAATAGCATTGATAAATCTTTAATGATTCCCACCTCTACTAATTAATAAGCATGTTCAGCAACATCACTAAGGAAAATATTTTTATGAGCAGAATATAAACTAGAGGTGCATAAATAGAGAGGATAGCTGCTAGCATTAGCCTAGCACTCCAAACCGCTCCTTATTACAACATCAGAGGGACCAAACAGCATCTTATTAAAGCCTGGGTCTGAACTCATATCTAATAAAGTTCAGGAAATTTGGACAACATGGTTTCATTAGTGAGTGCATTACAGGGCAGACAACCATGTACTGATGTAGACCATGTTGGATATTATTCTACAGTGAATGTAAAGCACTGATATTCATTCAAGCACAAGGCAGGGGTTCCAAATCAACAAATATCACTGTAGAAATGGAAATAGTTAGGAAAAGTTCTTTTAATTCTTACCAAAGTAGTCAGATGGTCCTAATCTCCCCACTTCAACAAATTCCTCATTCTCAGAGCGACGCTGCAGAACAGCTGCTGAACCCTGGGAAGAACACAAACAGATCATCCTTATCAAATGAACCAGTTAACATTACTGTCATTAGAAGCAGTTTAATAAGAGCTAATAATTATTAAATAAGCATTACCATGATAATATTTCAATAAATATATGAACTCACTGCCACCAATTCACACAGTGTTACTTTTAGCCACTAGGGGCGCTAGACCAGCAACTTCCAGGATTACTGCCCTTGAATGCAACTGGCAACACAGCACTAAATCTGATAGCAGCCCACTTTGGACAAGCAGATTGAAAAGCTACGGATTCCTTGTGAAGAAAAGTTTACATTCTCCTCTTTAGATGAAATCCAACATCACAGAACCAGAAATATATCTGATCAGTTAAGGATCAGATCTGTTACGTTAATCTAATAATTGGTCAAAAGTAACACTAAAATGCTATTACCTTTTACCTAGAGGAACTAGAATTATTTAAACATCTCAAATAGCATCCTTTACAAGTAAAAACATCTCAGCTGTATGGCTGAAATAATAGAATAAATAAGAATAAAAAGAATTAAAAAAGCCTGAATATATATACACACATATAGTGCAAATGTGCTCATTTTGACCATTTCTGTCAATGGATAAACAATCAAAGCATTAAACGTTCTGGTGTCTATTGAATAAACAGCGCATACAGAAGGAAGAACTTATTGTGCTCCAGCTGAAGGTTCCAGTTCCTGAGGGGAACAGAACAATTGGAAAATAGTCTGATGCCAGTTCAACAGAGTCTAAGGTTTCAAGAAAATCTGGTGAGCAACAAACATGTTTTCTACTGCAACAACTTACGTTTAACAAAGGAATGTATTTCACAACAGCTGCAAAATATGTTTAAACAACAAGAGTGTATTTTTAGACCAATGATAAATGTTGTGGCAACATTAGTCTTCTTAGAAGAAGAAGCCGATTCTATAAGATTCTGAACAGCAATATATTGTGCGGATGCTAAATATAGTTGCATTTTACTAGAAATAAATAGACCACAGCAGCCCTATATATTAAAACAGATCTTGATATAATAACTCTTAAACCAACACATGTTGGTGGCTGCGTATCTGTAGTAGCAGTGCCTTTAAACAGTATTTACACCATCCTTAAACTTCACATATGTTCACCGTTTCTTCCTGTGTGCAAAGCGAGCAGGCGACTAAAGAAACCACTAAAGGATGTCAAAGGAAATAATATCTGCACTTCTTCTGAGACATTTTTTAACATTCATAATAACATAATTATTTCTGTGGGTTTTTGAAAGAAAATATGTTTCCACAAAAAGAAAAATGTTATTGACATTTTATAAGCAGAGATGAATTAATAATAATTTTAAAGTTAGTTTATTTAAGATTTTTATATCCTTTAAATGCTTTTCATTTGTCAACAATCTAAAGATCTTCAGATTCACTGAGAACATCAGCTGTGATCAGGATCACTGATAGATCTGACTAGTAACAAGCAGGTGACGGTAAACAAAGCAGTTCTCTGTTGTGGAAGCAATGCACAGGTTAGTAGGAAGTTGAATTTAATTCATTTCAGTTTATTTATATAGCGCTAATTCACAACACATGCACTTCACAGATACAATTCAACCAGATCATACCGTCAAACTGATTCAATGTTTTCTATCTAAGGAAAACCAGTCGATTGCATCGACTCACTGACTTGAAGACAATCCCTCATCTTATCCATCTTATACTTATCCAAAAATATTGCTGTTTCACCCCTTTGCGCAGTCCAGATGTCTGACATGGAACTTGTTATGTCATAATAAGAAATCCTGATAATCATTTGGCTGCTTTGTAGCCAGAGAAGACTTTCAGCCATTAATGATTATTACACGTTCATTGCTAAAATTTAGAGACTAAATACATTTTAAAATGTTATCTTAGGTTTCCTTCACACCACAGGTCTTTAAGCTCAAAACTTTAAAAAAAATTTTTTTTACATATACTAACTAAATGTGACTGCCATCAGATATCTACCCAACCCTAACAACACCAAGGCGACCCACAGGCACAGAAGGTAGACATCACAAAGCAGCAAATAAAGCTTTGTTCAAAAAAAACAAAAACAACTACACGCACCAGTGGATTGTAAAGTAGGAGACAGAATTGACTATAAATTCTTCTTTGATATTTGCAATTGTTGCATATTTGCACTAATTTGTTCAACCAGAAAAAAACAAAGTTTTGTTCAAAGTTTTACTAGAAATGAGCTACAGAAGAAGTTAACCAGCACATCTAAGCCTGATAATCTATACTCTTGGACTTTGTTATGTATAAATCATCAAACCTCTTTGGAAGAGTGATCAAACCAAACCATACCTCTAAAATGATGAAGAACTCATCTCCAGGCTCGCCCTGAACAACGATCTTCTGTCCGTCCTCAAACTGAACGGGCTCCAAGGCGTCGGCCACCGTCAAACGCTCCCATTTGTCTAGAGACTCTGGGAATCGAGATGACAGAAAAGATCTGAGCAACAAGGACTGATAATAAGAAATTTATAGATCCTTTTCATTTTATTTTTATCTTCACAGAGAAAACATGATGTTTCATTTCTATTTATAAATACTCAGAAGAAACTCACCTAAAATGGAGACTTTCCTGAGGAATTCTTCGTACATCTTCCTCTTCCTCAAAGTGCTCCCCTATAGAGCAGGGCATTTTGTGTTACTGTAGCCCCAAACAAACCGTATCAAGCTGAGAATCTTTAAACATTAAGCTAAATACCATCAGTATTCTCCTGTAGCTATCTCTGTCTATGCCCCACAGCTTGACGTTAGTCTTGGCTCTGACTGTAGCTGCTCTCGGGGTGCCGTAGATCAGTGCCAGCTCTCCGAAGCTTCCTCCCTCTCCGATGCTGGTCACCCATTCGTTGTTCACGTACACCTGAATGATCCAGCAGATAACGATCGTTCCTTTAATCCAAAGGAGAGCAGAATGTTTCTGTGACGTCAGATACTCACATCCATCTCTCCTTGATCGATGACATAAAAGTTGTCCCCTTCATCACCTGAAGGCACCAAATAAAAATGTTTAGCCTTTGTTTAATTTTTTTTTTTTTTTTGACTCAATCAAAACTTTTTTTATTTATGTTTTTACCCTGCTGAATAACCGTTTCCCCGGCGATATAGGTGACTGGAAACATGGCATCAAATATGTCACTGAAAAATAACAGATTTAAGAGATGGTAAGCTGGATAAATAAAACCGTTTCACTTTATTATAGAATATTTCAGAAACATTGGACAGCAGGTACCTTCTTTCGTTGTCATCAAGGTGTGAGAAGAGCACATTTTTTTCAATGGCTTTAGCCAAAGCAGCCATGGTTTTGTAGTCCTTTGGAATAACCTTTAATAAGAGCAAGAAAACATTTGAAGCAAATCCACACCTGCACCCCTTGGATCATATTTGTGATCGCTGCCTACCTTTCTGACATATGAGGCTGCATCCTCCTCTGTGTAAACCTCTGCACTGAAGGCTCCTCTGCGCCGGCGACCCTTCACCACAGGGTTCATGGGCGGAGACACTTCCTCATCACGAGAGTCTGAGCGGGAGCTGCTGGCCTTCTGCTGGTTTTGAATCTGCTTGGCCTCCTCCTGCAGGGTGAAGTGAAAGAGGAAAAGATGTTACAGGGTTCACCATTCTGCCAGTCGCCTGCCTGACAGGTTTAGTTAACAGATTAGATTTGAAGATACTTTCTGCTCTTGTTGCTCAGGTTTGGGACGCACCATGCAGAACTGAGATCAGGTTCATGGTATATTATAGGATGGCTTTTTTAGATCATAAGACTCTGGGATAACTCTGCTTTACTAATACTGTGTTATTTGGTAGCTGCTTTATCAGTGACTTGCATTGTTTATTGCTAACATCCTGACATTTTAAAGTTCAATCAGCTGTTTACACGTGTTGGGCTTAATATTCCAGGACTTTACATGAAGTCTTTCCATCTGTGGAAATACTGACTTTACTTGCAGTGGGGATTTTTTTCCACCAATGTGTTACAACAGTTTGATTGTCTGTATCTTTTAAGGCAGTTTTGTCTATTTCAGGACTGTTATTTCTAGATCTTAAATCTTTGTTTTCCCTTCATTTTTTTTACAACCTTAGTGAAAATGTGTAATGTTCTCTTTTTACAGTAAAGGTGTGTTCACATCAAATACAAATTTCTGTGTGGGTGGGTGATATTTTAGCTCCGTGTCACAGACACTCCTATGAAATTCCACTCAGCTCTCTTCACCACGTTCTCCAATAGGAGGAGCATCGATCTATTTACCGGTGTTACAACATACTGTGTACCTCATGGGTCAAAATTCATGATGGGTCACAAAATATGGTGTAACACCTGTTGCTGTGTTCCTGTTCACTGTGAACGCTCCTTTAGAGTGTCGTCCTCAATGTGTCGTGGTGCTTTTAGTGATAACAAGAAACTATTTGGATAAATTCCAAGCCAGCAATCCAAGTCATGGCTGATCAAGCTTGAAAACAAATAATTCCTGTCAATGGATAACTTCTGTGCTTAAACAATAATAAAAATAATAAATAAATAGTAATAAAAAGAAAATAACAATAATTATGATAATAGGCATGTTAGTCTAAATTATCAGGAACACTAACTCTGTAGAAATCTTCAGTGAGCAAGAGGCTCATTTATTGAATACTGTTGTAGTAGTACACGCTGATTGATTGTTCTTTTAGAAAAAAGAGAAAGCTCCCAGATTTTTCCAAAACCCTTTAATTCCAGTTTGGGGCGAGAGGAACCGTTGGGAGCTTTATCGTTTATCTCATCTCTGGTTTATGAAAAGAATCTTTGTTTTTGTTTTTTTCACAGGGAACATACTTTTATCTCTTATACTCTTTACCAAAACTTACATTTGCATTAAAGGAGAAGTCTGCTCATATTCAGAATTCAAACTTATGAAAGTACTTTAAATATAAAATTATTACATGCTGTTCAATAAATGATGCTTTTAATTGAGAGTAACTGTATTTGAATGTGCTTTACTGGAGGCATCCATGTTTGTCAAAGAACACTACTGCCACCTACTGGTTTGTGACGTCACGGTGCGGTATCGGCTGTTGATCAAGTCCCAGTGCTGTATCTGGTGTTTGTCACAATGCGCTATTATCCAAGTCATCTTGAAAACATTCTCCTTCCAAATGTTGGCTACATATTACGGGTTTTTTCTCTGGTCAGAAGTTTGATCACAAATCCTCCCTCTTCAAGTTGGCAATCCAACGACAAACCCGTCCGTGGAGGATCAGGAATCAGAAAGGTGAAATTACTAATTTACTTTTACTTTTATTTGATTGCAGATGTGTCTAGTAGTTCCCATTGATTTTGCTTGTAAAGCGGGGAGAATGGCCTTTGGCTAACTGCACTACGGCGACACTGCCAGATGATGTCAGGAGGGAGGTGTTACTATATTTGGGCAAAAATGGCCGCTCCCAGACTCAGTGATCAAAACGAAAAATATATTTTTTATTTTATTTTTTACTGATTAGGGCTAAATTAACTAAATCACCATCAACGTATTAGTGTTAGGTATAAATAATGATCTATTGATTATTCCTTGCCAACCAGACTTCTCCTTTAAACACTGTTTTTTTTAAATTGCATATGTTATTTTTCTGTTGTATTATTTTTGAATCAATAATGCTTTCTTCTTTGAGTTAAGACGCAAAACCTAAACCCAAGAAACATTTAACACAGAGGATCCAAACACTATAAAACAACTGAAACAAAATCTATAATTAAATGGTCTAGACAGGAATGGGTTAAGTTGATTCATGCCTTAATAAGAGCTTTTTTTGTATCCTTCTGGTTCTAAACAGAACTTTAAAATAGCTTTCTAAAAAAAGTTAAAAGAACTGGATTATTATTATTTTTTTTTTTTAGAAAGCCCTGTGCATCAATTGATGTTTCCGTTTACTGCATTAATGTGAGAATACCAAAAAAGAGAAACCACCGGGCACAACAGGGAACACAGAGAGGCGGATGGATCCACAGCAACACCACGTAAGGCCCCTTAGCAGACTGATTTGGCTGGTCATAATTTGGCTTTTAATGTTAAGAAATGTTCACTGTGATGGAGATTTCTGACAAAAAAAAGCATTTTTTTAAAAACATACTAGAGGAAAAAATTCCTAAATCTTGCTCCCAGGATGCATAAATGGCAACTGTCTTAGCTAACTAGATAATGACACCACATGTTTTTATAAATAAAAGGAGTTTAGAAGAGAGTGTAAATATGAATTATTTGTATGGTATATTATGGCCGTGTGATGCTCTGCTTTTCGTTTGTTTACTACCCAGTAACTACTATTCCAAACTATATTGAAAGCAAACCTTTTCCAGCCTTTCGAAGTACTCCCTTAGAAAGGCCATGGGCCGGTCCGGCCTGGAGGTGCACAGCTGGACAATGCAGTCCTTCAGCAGCTGCTGGATGTTGTGTTTCTGCACGTACTGCTCACACTCCCTGAGGCTCCGTTCCTCCTCACTGCTCGTACTTCCAGATGCCATGACGACAGCGGCAACCCTGTTCTATGACCTCTAACCTCAGAGCTGGAGATAAGACAAAGAGGATGGTGTCAGAAAATAACTGCAGAACTTTGATTATAATTATTAGGAAAACATATCTAAATCAAGTGTCTGTAAGGTTTAGTCATAGACTGACAGAACTGACGAGAATGTGAGAAAAGTAAAACCAGAGTGAGAAGATGCAGGGAGATTGGGTTTGTTTAGTTTGCCATGGAGCTTGGTCATATGATGTGATCACACTTATGTGGATAAGTAACAAAAAAAAGGGCAGACATTTTGTAGCCCAGATTGTTTTTAAGCTTCACTTATTTCCTCCAGTCTTAAAAACCCAAGTCTTGCCTGGGGCCTTATCATGCACAGGCCTAAAGCTAGAAGGATTGAGATATTAATAGGCTGTTAAACAGGCCAAATGACAGTGATAACACACAGAATTTACAACGAAAAAAATGAGAGAGAAAATATAATGATCCTGGAAGCTAAAGCTCTAAATTTAACTTCTGATTTCAACCCATCTATGTTTACTACAGCAGCACAGCCTCTGAGCTCTTGCACTAATCAATGTGTGCATTATAGAGGAATAAATGAGGACCTGAGCCACTAACAGAACAATCCAATCCAGGCCTGAAAGTGAACTGTGTGTGTGAAAAGGAGACCAAACGGGATCCATGTCGATTCCAATGTCACAAGGAAAATGACCGATTGGTTATCAAACAGTCCTGGAAGTGATTCTGTAAAATAATATAGCTTTGCACCTGAAAGTTGGCAGGCTTGGTTTAATCCAACCTAAAACCGACTTGGTAAGCTCAAGATGATTCTGTTTTTGGACCCACATGTAACACCCATTAGTAGCGAGTTTACCACTTATGTAATAGACTAATCTAAACACCCATTATGGCGTCTTGAATCCACCAAAAACAAACACAACCTTTGGTTCAGTTGCAGAATTTCACCTGTCGTCCATCGCATCGTAAATACACGTAATTTAAAGTAAAGACATTTCTGCCATGCAAAAATAACGGAGCTTATGAGAAAAATGAAACTGTTTTTTCCTTTTTTATTTTTACATGAAAGGTAATAAATGCAAATGTAGGTCATATAACCGCTTATTAGAGTTTCAACCTAATTTCCTGTCTGTAGGAGTAACACTGTAGGACAAGTAGGCCGATGGCTGAATTCAAGCTACTACGAGCGAGTAATTTAACTATAAATGGGATTTAAAAATGTAGCCCTAAACGCACTAAAATGCAAAGGAAAGGTTGTTTACAACTGCCTAAAACTATGTCTGCTCTTCGCTGTGCGTCAACGACTGGCTTGCTGGCTCTGTGCAAAGGCAAAGCTCTCCTCCAATGACGCCATCTTGAGTTCTATCATAAACAAACGAGAAACGCAGGAAGCAAAATTCCACCTTGGTAGTCAGCGGTGAAAGGACACGAATACTCACAAAAACCGTAAAATCCCAACGAGCTTTTCGATAAAGAGTCGGGACTTGCGATGTATTTCTCAAAGCACACCGTTACCAGACCTTCCTGCTCGCTACGATTTTTTTTCCGAGCCTTGGACCGCTGCCCCACCGGATACGGTTGAGAACCAATCGGCAGTCGTCTCTGACGTCAATTCTCCCCGATCTGACATGTGAGCCTGTAACCCATGGCAACCTTAAAGAAGACTGCGCGGAAACGGTGACGTCAAGGAAATAGTTTTTAAAAAATAGATTTGGAATAAAAGTTAGACAAGTAACCTATATGTTGTTCAAATAAAATACAACCAGTAACCTTAGAAGAGAAAATTGGATGTCTCCTCTGTTCAGATAATTTCGAAAATAATTCTATATTTTTAGGCATGGATACATATATATATCATAAATCAATGAAAAAAACTAACAATGGGCCTACCTGTGTCACAAACTTTAGTGCCTTACCGATAGTCATAAAAAAGATCTTTTAAGATCCACAGCTTAATAAAAAATATCACATTGCAGTAAAATAACTAATGGTTCCATCGAATCTTTGGAGATGCCGAAATAATCTCTAATTAGCAGGTGGAAGGAAGGATTTTTCAAAAATATAAATGAATAGTTGAGAATTATCAAACACAGTATCATTGTTGAAGAAAAGGAAAATTTAAAACAGATTTAAAAAACACAAACAGGTAAAAATACATTAAATGAAGTAATCAGCAATACTCATTAAAGGCAAACACATGTTAAAATCACCAAGATAAGAAAGTAATGATGAAGACCTAAATTCTCAAAAAAGATGGGAAATTTTCAAACATTACAAAGATATGCATGAAAGATGACAGTATGCAGCCAAAGAACAAACTGTTGCATCATTCTGGGTAAGTGGGTCTCTGGAGACCTAAGAGGTCTACATTTCTCATACTTCACAGGCAACTCAGAAATCTATTTTGGCCCGAGACTATTTCTTGGTATGTAGTTCAATAGCAAAAATGTAAATCTGTTCTTTGGGAACCCAGCTTTAATTTAATAACTGGTGTCTATGATTAATTTTCCTACTGTTGGTTGGATTGTTCTAATAAACTCTATTACACTGTTGAAGTAATAACCTATTGTGTATTGTATATCTATTGATAGTAATGTAAAAAATCTTGGTGTTATTTTTGATCAGAACTTCTCATTTCCCATATCAAAGAGGTTTCTAGGGTTTCCTTCTTGCATCATATTGCAAAATTAGAAAAATTTTGTCCAGGAGTGATGCTGAGAAACTAGTCCATGCATTCGTTACTTCAAGGCTGGACTATTGTAATTCTTTACTATCAGGAAGTCCACAAACTGTAGTTAAAAGCCTTCAGCTGATCCAAAATGCTGCAGCCAGACTTCTGATGGAAATTAAGTAAGAGAGATCATATCTCTCTTATTCTAGTTTCTCTTCATTGGCTTCCTGTTAAATCAAGAAAATAATTTAAAATCCTCCTTCTCACATATAA
>NW_015151499.1:120223-132054 GCF_000732505.1 Cyprinodon variegatus
CTGACTTTATCCACTTGTGGCTTTATAACCCCACCTCCAACTGTGAAACCAAGGTACTGCGTCTCCATTTTGGCCAGGGAACACTTTGCTGGGTTGACTGTGAGACCATCAGTCTGTCCAGAACTGTCCTCAGATGTTTCAGGTATTCTTCCCAGGTTCCACTGTAAATGACAATGTCATCAAGATACACACTGGCATAATCAGCTAGACCATACAGTACCTGGTCCATCAGTCTTTGGAAAGTGGCAGGTGCTCCATGAAGACCAAACGGCAGAACTGTGAACTCAAACAGCCCCTAGGATGTGCAGAAAGCTGTTAACTCCCTTGAACCTTCATTGAGAACAACCTGCCAATAGCCCTTAGAGAGGTCAATAGTGGATAAATATTTAGCTTTCCCCAGACGCTCTATAAGTTCATCCACCCGTGGTGTTGGGTATGAATAAAACTTTGAAACAGAGTTCAGATACCTGAAGTCAGTACAGAACCTTATGGTGCCATCCTTCATGTCAGCCACATTCTCCCAGTTGATTGCACTCCACAGCATTTATTTTGTGAGTAAGACAAGAGTAAGCTTACTTTTCAATTGACTAAATATGATTTTCAAGTTTTAGGTCTGAAATCCAAAGACACACTCAGGCTAACTGAAGTTAACCCCATTGGGTTAAGTGCAGATTATCTGCAGCAGTTTGGGGGACAAAAACACTGGTTCACAGCTTGTCTACATTGAGCTGTCTGAATAATTTGACCTATCCATTGATTTGCATTTGGAAGACACTCACTAATTTTGGCTCACTAGAGGGAGTGAGATATAAAGCTGTGTGTCATCAGCATACATAGTTAGATTTGCAAAGCACTTTGGAATTTGAGCTGTTATTTCTTAAATAAAAGTGACCCAAGAATAGACCTTTGAGAAACCAAGATTTAGTTCATGTTGCCCTTGATTTACAATAAAAAAGGACAAAAAGAAGTCACTTCCAGCTTGATCAAATCAAAACTCGTTTAGCTTTACCGTCTCCAGGTTTTCCAGAACTCTGCTGCAAGGCTTTTAACTCACATTAACAAAAGAGAACACAGCTCTACCAGTATTAGCAGCTCTGCACTGGTTACCAGTCCAGTATAGAATCCAATTTAAAATCCTTGTTCTTACATTTAGAGCCCATCTCTGGTTTGATAGAGCTCTACACTCCATTCAATAGTCTGAGGTCATCGGGCCAAACATTGTTAGTGGTTCCACATGCTCATTTTAAACCAGAGAGGATCGTTCATTTCAGGCATTGGCTCCGAGGCTGTGGGATGCTTTGCTCCTTCTTTACGCTGTATGAAGTCTGTTAATTCTTTTATAAAGTAACTAAAGACACTGCTATTTTAGCAGGCTTTTAATTAGACATGTGGTTTTTATGGCTTTGTGCGTTTCCATGTGTTTTTAAAATGTATATCTAAATTGTATTTTTTTTATTGTATTACATTTTGACTGTGAAGCACTTTGTGATTTTTATCTGTGAAAAGAGCTATACAAATACATTTTACTCATTTATTTATTTAGCACAATACCAGGTGATGCAAACCATTTTTTTAATTAATAATCATCTTAAGATCAACTGTGTCAAATGCATTACTGAGATCAAGCTGTACAAATAGAAGCTCTACAACCATTACTGTTAGGATGTACAGAGAAATAATCAAAACTTTTATTGTTGAGGTCTGCCTGTGTGGAAGACTAATAAGGAGACCAAAATAAGAAAAATGATTCAATTGTTTAACAGTTTTGAAACCCATGACAAACATTTTAGCGATCATGTTATTATCTATATCAAAACAAGCCAATATAATTGCATGCTTTCCATTCTATGCATTAAAACCCAAGAAAAACTTTGCAAATAAATATTGCAAAGGCACCATTTTGCAACCGACTCAGTGAGGTACAGCGATTACAGCAGTTATGGTTTGTGTCAAACTTTGTGTGAATTAGTGGTTGCAGATTATCTTGGCCACATTGCAAGCTAAAAAAAAAACCCACAATGTTCATGCTGACATTACCATGTATTTCTCTCCATCGTGTCCATTTAAACAATAAAAACATACTTGAAATATAGTATCAATAGTGTTCAGTTCCACTAGTTATTTTACTGCTGCCTTTTTTTTGTGCAGCTATTTATGACTTACACTTATCTAAACCAGCACCTATGAGCTTTTTTCATTTTCATTTATTCAAATGCTAAAGAAACACTCTCAGAGGTAATGGTGTGCATAAGTAGAGACAAACTTTTAAGTTTAGGGCATTATAACTTCATAGAGGACACTAAATATAAATCTAGTGAATTTTAAAATACTGTACGGTAACTCAAACATCTCAGATTCTAATGACAGCTATGTAATCTACAGAGAAGCCCACTGCTTAATGCCCATGATGCAAAAATTAAATCGAAGGGGATTGTCTCTAATATTGCCCCAAGTTCCTGAGGGCCCCTTAAAACTCTGTTTACATGTATGATTAATACAACTATTTGTTATTTGTGCATATTGATTATGTTTTTGATAAAAATCCTTTCACTAAAATGCCATCAGAATGCTTATAAAATGAACTGTCTCAGCCCTCCCCCTTCAGTGTCCACCACATTTGATCAGTCCATTTGCATTTTCAGAATGTCATTATTTTATTAAAAGATTTGACCCACATGCAGAAAACCAAACAGAGAGACCAGGGGAAGGTTTAACTGGTTTACTGAGAACTGGTAGAGATGGGTCCAGTGCTGCTCTGAACACTGGCGAACCGGAAGTTTCCAGAAAAGGTGTCTTTCTCTGAATCCAGTTGGTGTGGGTTGTTCCAGTAATAGACTTGCTCGTTGGAGGGCGGACAGGGTTTACCCAAGTTGAGGTGTTTCCTTGAGGAACGGAGGAGCGGACTGCCACTTAGATTTCCTATGGTACTTGAACGGTTTCTTGTGGAGATGAATCCCCTGCTCAGTGTGAAGCTCAAACAATAATTTGGGGAAAAGTTGATCCAAACCACCAGTTTGAATCCCCAGCTCAGTTTGAAGCTCAGACGATCCTTTCTAGGGGGAGAAGGTCCAAAACATCCAGTTTGCAGGATGACTTCCCAAAACTGGCAAACACTCTGGCATCGAGGTAGTGGCAGTCAGCAGCTTAAGAGTCTTCAGGTAATGAGGCAACCATCTGCAGGTGTGTGGGAGGGCCAACGAGAACCAGGCGCCACCTGGTGGTGGAGGGAAAACATACAAAAACACAACCCACACAAACTGGATTCCTAACACAGAAAGGTCCAAACAGACAGCAGTAAACCATTTGAAAACAAACGTGAAGAGAATTGTTGCCAACTTCATGTTTTCTCACTATACTTAGCGACTTTTCAGACCCCCCAACACTTTTATTTAAAAAAAGCACCTAGTACCAAATCTAGCTACTTTTTTCTGTTACTGAAACTTTGGCGACAACATATAAAAGCACCGAACTCTGCTCTCCAAAGCAAGTAGATCCGTAACCCCACCTCCTGCTCTCCTCTATCTTGTCTGCTGTCATGATTCATGCAGCTATTATTTCATCCAAATGAAAAATGGAGAACAGATAAGCAGATCATGGCTTGTCTACAGTGAAAAGAAGGACTGGGTTATTTACTTTGGCCTTTTTGGAAACACAGGAAGGAGCAATCAGCTAAGTGAGCTTAGTGCTTGGAAAAAATCTTTCACTCCATTTGAGACAGCATGAAAAGTCAGCTGAGTACAAAACATAGAGAGGAAAACAAGAAGAAAAGGGACAAGAAGAGAGGGACAAACATAGAACAAATAATGTATGTCTATTCTATAAACATTTCTGGATCTGTATAATGGGTCTTTTTTATGTGTTGTCTTCTCAATTCAGAGGGCCCCCTGTCTGTTTTTGCCTAGGGCCCCAAATTTCCTAAATCCACCCCTGCCATTATTCAGATTATCATTTACATTGAATAAAAAAAGGCTGTCATAAAATTTTAGTTTCCAACCCATGTTTAAAAGTGAAGTATTATGAATTCTTAAAACACACAAAAAGAGAAACACTTTCAAACCCATTATAAATAATATATGTATAAACTTTATACAACAGGATCAGCAGTCTGCATTAGCTATCTCTGCTCCACAGCTATTCAAACTATATACTGCACGCCTTTTGCCCTCCTCCCGGTTGTTTTTGTCCCCAGGGTTTATCCAATTGAATAACCAAAACAATTCCTCGTGATAAGACAGAAGGGCCAAAGGACCAATCAGATGTCCTGTTTCCTTTCGATAGGCAGTACCTAAACGATGTTTAGACGTTTTATCAAATCATCTGTCAGCGCAAAAAAGACTGACCAATAGGAATCAGAGAAAGAGGGGCCGATATGTTAGAATGAGCCAATCGTTCCTCGGCTGAGAGTGACGCATCCTCCCATCAGCTGTTTTTGTTTTTCTGTGATGGCAGTGGAAGTTATTAACACATAATAACGGGATTTCTGATTGATACCAGTGATTCTATACGGGGGATGTTGCGGTTGATTTTTGTTCTGGTTTAGGTTCAGTACAGCCCACCATCCGGGTAATGAGCGCCCTGCGGACGATCCTTTCCCTGTAGACTGTGGCGCTTGGCGCTTGGAATCTGGACGCCGAGGAGGAGCGGAGGGCTCCGGCGGGGATCAGCCCGAGCCAGAGGCCTTCAACCTCTGACAGAGAGACCATAGAGGACCAACTGGCTCGGATGGAGAACCAGGAGACGTTACCGGAGGGGCCCGGAGCGCATCCCCAGTTCATCTGCGCCTCCTTCAACCAGGACACCACGTAAGCAAGCTGCGGGCCGGTCCGGTCCGGGCCCTGTGAAAACTCAAAGCCCCTTCGAGCTGTTCAAGCAGTTGCATAACGACTTCCAGCCATTGCTGCAAAGCAATAGTTACATTTTCTGACATAACACTGAAGCAGAAAGCAAAAAGAACAAAACCGAAGGCTTTTTAATCGGAACATCGCAACTTGAAGATAAGCTTGATGTAAATTAGGCCACTGTGTTAATCTTCAGGGCCTGTTGCACATCAAAGTGGCCAGTTTGTAATCTAACCTAATTCACTGCTTTAACATTAATGTATAATCAGCATTCAGTAGAATAATAATGTAGGTGGCAAACAATGCTACCTTCTATCTATCCAACTCTGGGGTGATTGTCTTTATTAAACTATTATTTTCTGCAGGACTTTTAAAATGTTACTAATTAGGTGGCAAAGGTTTGTGTGATGTCATAAGACAAGCCACAAATAAATTAAGCACCACTGGCCGTTTTTATTCAGGCAATAGTTGAACTAGAACTTCTTTTATACATTACAAATGTAATGTAAAAATCCCTTTATTGTCCCACAATGGGGGAATTCACTCTATATTTACCCCATCCCCATGGGGAGCAGTGGGCTGCCATAGTGTGGCACCCAGGGAGCAGTGTGGGGTTAAGGGTTATGCTCAGGAACCCAGAGTGGAGACTGCAGGGATCGAACCGGGTACTTCCAACCTTCTGAGAGCACAAGCGCACTGCTCTAACCACTAGGCCTACAACCCCCTTATAAAATGAATGCATTACTCCATAAACTTTAATATGCCCTGATAATATCTCAAATTAACCCTCAACGTTTTTACTGGGAATTTAAAAAAGTTAGGGGATAATTGTAAAGGCTAAAACCAATTCTTGGTCTTTTAACTTTGCTGAAACCATAGCTGCAGGTCCAATGAGGTATGGCCTCTAGTAAGGCTTTATTTGCTTTCTTTTGCAAACTGGCTTGAAATCCATTCTGCAGAGAGCTTTTATAAACCAACATTTTCCTGTTTTGCTACTGATTAATAACTAGGTTGACTATGCTATACCAATGCATGAATATACTTTGACATAAACCAATCTGTCCTGACTCTAGCTAAATGTTTAGGGCTTTGTTCCTTCTCAAATTAAGACTTCCAAGACCAAGTCTGTGAAGTATGTTTAGATCATCGTTCTCATTGTGTGTATGTTTTGATCGTAGTTCTCTGTCTGTTGGCACAAAAACGGGATACCGACTCTTCTCTGTCACAACTGTGGACAAACTGGACTGTATCCATGAGGGAGGTATGGACTGGCCTGTTTTTTGTGCTTATGTCACCATGACACATAACTTCTACTCTGTGTCTAGCATGCATTTTGTACTTATATTCTTTCTGTTTATCTATCTCTCTATCCCACTGCACTATTTGTCTGTTCGAAGAGTCACTATCTAAGCAGTTATCACAGACTTTATCAGGTTCACATTGTTCATAAAGTGAGTCCAACACATTACATCATGACTGCTCAACAATGAATAAATGATAAATGCCAAATTAGTTTGTTCCTGCATGAAAGTCTCCATTTACATAGTTGAGTAAATAGTCAAATATTATATCGCTAACATTTATGCTTGCAAATAATGTATAAATGCACCCTTGGTATGATGTAAGTGAAAACATGAGTGGATTCAATAACTGAATTTCTTTCCATCAGTTTACACTCTATAAGACAGTAATGTTGCAATAAATGCTTCATCCAGGAGAACAAAGAACAAACACAGATCAGGACCACCTTTTGTGGATAGAGATAACAGAAAGAAAAAATAAATAAATGTTATTATAAATAATAGAACATCATTGATCTCACAATGAAAACCATTTTGTTCTGCATCTTAACCCATCCCCTTGGGGAGCATTGAGCTTCGTTTGTGCGGCGCCTGGGGAGGAATCAGGGGGTACGTTTCCTGCTCAGGGACACAAAGTGCAGGCTGTGGGGCTCAAACCGAGTAATGCAACCTTCTCAGAGCACAAGCACATTGCTTTAACCACTAGGCCAACACTGCCCTATAGATGGAGAATAATGCTTAAATAAATACAAGTGGTTGGGTTGTCCTCCAGCACCCCCAGTATCTAGCAGCATGAATACAGAGATGCTCAAGATAACCTGAGAGCCTTTAACAATTAACTTCTTCAAAAGAAAGTCTTCAGTCTATTTTCCAAAGTACCCATAGGGTCTTCCTTAAAGATAAATGAATCTATTTAATATTAAATGTTCCTCTTATTTCTGTCCCTCAGTGGAATGCCCAGATGTCTATATAGTGGAGCGACTGTTCTCCAGCAGTCTGGTTGTTGTGGTCAGTCTTTCCTTGCCCCGTCGAATGAACGTCTACCACTTCAAGAAGGGTACAGAAATATGTAACTACAGCTACTCCAACAACATCCTCTCGGTCAAGCTGAACAGACAGGTAAGAACACCTGGTTGATCTTTCTGCTTCTGTTTAGCTGCATTGTTTTGCTGATCATTTGGTCTGTCATATGTTGACATCAGCGACTCGTCGTGTGCCTGGAAGAGTCCATCTACATCCACAATATCAGAGACATGAAATTACTCAAGACCCTGCTTAACACACCAGTCAACCCAACAGGTAAACTCCAGCTGTGTGGGATAAAGGAGCATCTTTGAGTAGAGTTTTTAAATCAGTCATTCAAAATTCCCTTTTCTATACTTGAAATGTTAGGTTCTTTCTTAAGACCAAAGCTACCTATTTGATTTGATATTGTTGAAGAAAAACAATTGCGTTTGGACTTATATAACATACAGTTTTAAATCAAACCCAGCAGCAGAATAACCCAAGCCTAAAGTTGTCAGCATACACAGTCATATAACTTCAAAACTTTTGTGTTTTGGAATTCATCAACAGAATTTATTAAAAGGTCTGACCCAAAGATGCAGAGAACCACTCAGAGAGCAAGGCAAAGGTTTAACAGGTTTATTGAGGTTAGGGTTGAAGGGGGTTTGATCTGGAACTCAGAGAGCTGGTGAACAGGAACTAGAAAGTCTGGAGAGGATATCACAACAATTAGTTCAGGGGACGTGGGAATCTGGAATGCCGTAAGGATAATGCTAGTGAGGGACTCACGTTTTAGGGGGTTCTTCTCTCAATTTGAATCCAGTCTGTGTGGGTTGATCCAGAGAAGAGGGGACATGTTGAAGAGTGGACTAGTAGACATTCTTTGGACCCGGAGGAGTAATAGATTGGACTGTCACTTGGATCTCCGTGAGGGACTTGAACGGCACATGTGGAGGTTTGTCCCCTGCTCAGTGTGAACTCAGATAATAATGCTTCCAGGGGAAGAAGGCCAAACATCCAGTACGCAGGAGGACTTCCTGCCAAAAGGCAAAGACAAAAACAAGGTTAGACTCAGAGAAACAAAGACAGCTAAACTCAGCTTGGCTAGAGTACCTGAAACTGGCAAACACTCTGGCGTCGAGGTAGTGACAGTCCACCGCTTAAGTACTCCTCCAGATAATGATCCAGGTGTGCAGAAAGGACCAAAAATGACAGGGCGCCACCTGGTGGTGGAGGGAGAGACAGACACAAAACCACCACACAAACTGGATTCCTGATACTTGCTGAGATGAGTCAAAAGCGTTCCTTTAGAAACCACCTTATGTATAACTCGGTCTGCATCATTTCTTAGCTTGTAGTTCTCCTGTAAGAAAGAGCTCTATACTTAATTAGGGGTAAACAATCCACATTATTTCACTTACAATCCTATTGCAATACTTGAATTTGGTCATTTGCAGATCATAACACTTTTCTTATAACAGAGCCTGTTTGTTTTTATTTTATCATCAATATTCATATTTTTGTATATACTGACATAAATTCCTCTCTACAAGCAAGCATATGTATCAATATACAAATGGATATCCCTCAATGCAACTTGATAGAAGTAAAGGTCAGAAAAGGAAGAAATATGCAGTAAATCATGTTAACAGGAGAAATTTCATCCTGGAAAAAAAAAATAAGTAACTGTAAGGATTGAGATTGACTGTATTTATTGAATCAAAGACTGATGTCCAGTAAGAGGCAAACTTTCAAAAGACTTTAGCTTGATTTAAATTTATCATCGAAATAGACTGAGTAAATCTTCCCCAGTGGATTGGGCCCATTTTCACTATAATTCTCTTCAACATTCAGGCCTCTATCGTCCAGATGTTATTGCAAACATTTTTTAAAAGTTATGATAGGGAAATGGCTTGTTTATTTAACCCCTAATTTAACTTATTTTTCCAAATTTAATGTGTACAAGTCGGGTTCTCCCGGTTATTTGTTTTAATTTCATACAAATGAATAGGTATAAGTTTTTATTTTTTACAAAAAGTCATGGGTTTAGCCAGAAAAAAAAAGTACTATCCTCGTTGTCTTTCTCTAATCCAGTAAAATGTTTTCATTTAGGTGTTTTCTCCAGACTCTATACATGTGTAAATACAAATGGTAGGTATGAAAGGTAGAAATAGTCATTTGTAGTACTCTTTGTTGGAAGATATTTATTTCTGCCTCTATTTTCTTTGTATTAAATATCAAGCACTTAACTTTCAATTTTCAGTAAAAAGCTTCAGATTCTTTTTGGTTCAGACATTAAAATGTTTTTGTTTTATCATTACTTTAGTTTTAGTGGAATTTTGACTAATTTGGTGTTAAAAAAAAACAATAAAGTGTTCTTGATCATTTCTCCTGCCACACCGTAGGTCTGTGTGCGCTGTCAGTCAACCACGGTAACTCCTTCCTGGCTTATCCTGGCAGTGCCACCATTGGAGAGATCACACTCTATGATGCAAACAACCTGGTGAGGAACAGGATTGTAAGACTCCATAGAACCAACATGAATGCATTTAGAAAATTATTGTTTTATTTTGCTTTTAGAGCACAGTGACTCTGATCCAAGCTCACGACAGTCCGCTGGCGGCCCTGACGTTCAACGCCTCTGGCACAAAGCTGGCCAGTGCATCTGAGAAGGTATGGGCGTATTTTTTTGCCTTTATGTTGGTTTCCATTACATCAGGTGTGAACTTTCTCTTCTTTTGTGTAGGGTACTGTAATCAGAGTTTTCAGTGTTCCAGAGGGTCAAAAGTTGTTTGAGTTTCGGC
Organism: Cyprinodon variegatus; assembly: GCF_000732505.1. Taxonomy (NCBI): domain Eukaryota; kingdom Metazoa; phylum Chordata; class Actinopteri; order Cyprinodontiformes; family Cyprinodontidae; genus Cyprinodon; species Cyprinodon variegatus. The sequence continues at coordinate 130,172 of NW_015151499.1, forward strand.
GAGGGATGAAAAGGTTTGTTCTTGAATCTTTTCTATAACTGTGCATGCAGACTGCCATCATTAGACTCCTCTTTGTAGAGAAAAATAATTAAGACAATGCTTAAAAAAGAAGGAAGTAAAGAAATCACTGCTCCTTTCACTGGTATTGTGTCAAGCTGTCTTATTGAGGATGTTGAAAGGCCATGTAACAGCATCTCCCAGCAATCATGTGTTTCATACGCCCTCGGAGGTTCAAATCAATGTGGTCTAGTTAAAGAAGAGGAGAAGCTGTGATTCTGCATCTTATTACAGCTCCATAAAATTTTTGTACCAAAGATTTATAAATGGTCAGAACTAAGCATAGAGGCCATTTTGAATTTTTAAGCTAGTGTCAGGAAATTAACGTCACTGCAGCTCTAGAGGTTATCCTTAGAGATATACTGTCAAACCAATTGTTTTCTTTTTTTGCATGTTTTTCTACTAGACTTTACCATATGTCATCTTAGTCATACATATCCATTTTGTTTAAAAAGAAAAAGTAAAACTTAATTTGCTCTCATTAATGTTTGGTCCTTCAGATACGTCAGCATCAGCTCCTTGGCCTTCAGTGCAGACGCTCAGTTCCTGTGTGCCTCCAGTAACACGGAAACTGTTCATATCTTCAAACTGGAACAGCACAGCCCAAGGTGAACATGGTTCTTCATTGTTTCCCTTTACCTTCAAATCACAGGATGGTTAATGCAAGTAAGACAAGCAGCCAGTTCAGTGCTAGTATCTACTGTATACACAGGTATTGTGGAGGATTTTCATGAATTTTTGAAAAGACACACCATTTCCACTTTTTAAAAAAATACACACACAAAACCCTGTAGTCACTCCAGAGAGGGAACGCCTATTAAACACGTGCAAGAGCATGCACAAGCCCATTTTTCCTCGAAAAAAGTGCAGGAACATAATGATCAGACGGTCCCTCGGATGGATCTCATCTCACCCATATTTTCTGTTTTATTTGCAAGTTTCCTTAAAAAAATCATGACATGCTTGAATGTGTGTGTGTGCTTCAGTGGAAATTTGGATGTTTGGGAGATAAATAAGGATCTGTGGCCACCATATAACTACTAACGGTGTAAATTACAGACTAAATAAACGTATCTTCTCCGAAAAGCTACAATTTAGAGGTAGATAAATTTTACCAGCAGTGATGTGAAATGGATTTCTCCAAATAGCATGCCAAACTTTTCCTTAGCAACCAAGGCATCAGGGGGAAGCCTGACCTGTTCTTTCAGTCTACGCCATCGAGTGAAAGAATCTCCCATAAACACTCTGGTCTTGTTTCTCTCTTTTGATTATATCCCTTTAGTCATGTACAAAAAATAATTTAATTACTTAGTTTTTTTGTACATGACTAAAGGGGTAAACACCCATCAAGGTAGTTTAAAGTCTATTTTTCATACAAAACTAAAGGGAAAATCTGACATCTTGCTCATGCATATTGACTATCGGTATGCTGGTCTGACAGAACACCGGCAGCATGGAGCTCAATTGGCAGTTGCCAGAGAAAAAGAATTGCCAGGTTCAGCACTGGGGCTCTGTTCTTTTCACAGTTAGGAGCTGCTGATGTGAAAAAGGTGAAAAGGTCTGGAGAAGCCTGTTACAATGAAATGGTCCAGACCCGGGCTGCTCAGTGGGTAGCACTGCTGCATTGCAGCAAGAAGGTTCTGCATGGAGTTGGCATGTTCTCCCTGAGCATGCGTGGGTTCTCTCTGGGTACTCCGGCTTCCTCCCACAGTCCAAAACCCCGACTGTAAGGTTAATTGGCTTCTCTAAATTCTCCTTAGGTGTGAGTGTGTGTGTGAATGGATGTTTGTCCTGTTTGTCTCTGTGTTGCCCTGTGACAGACTGGC
>NW_015151499.1:132154-138608 GCF_000732505.1 Cyprinodon variegatus
TTTTAACTCCAGTTTGTGAGGCAACACAACATGAATATAGCAAGGGATTGAATACTTTTGCAGACCACCATATGATATGCTGCAGTTTTCACCATTATAAATGTCTCACCTTGATTCACAGACTTTAGTCAATGTTAGTTCTTCATACCCACACAATGCTGGAGTACTTGCCCTCCAAGCTTTCTCTCCATTGTCTAACAAGTTCCTCCTGTAAGTCATTTAGCACATCCTATAAAGATGTCTGTGGTTTAATCATGTTGATAATCAGCCCAAACAGGCCTTTTCAGTGAACAGGCCTTAAAGAGACAGACGTTTCTAACATCACAGTCTGACTGACAGGAAGTTTTTAAAGAATGGGAAGTTTAGAGACAGGGAGCAGAAACTGGCTCTTTGAGCAATAAAAAACAAAACTTATCAAGTCCCAACTAACTATTTTAAATATCCACATTTATTCCACATATTTGATGTACTGCAAGTGCCAAATATTCATATGTTCATAACTTCTAAGCGAGGTCCAGAAAGTCTTTCCATAAGTTAAAGATTTAGTTTAAGATAAAATATATATTTTTAAACCATTGCTAAGGAGCGACTGCAGCTGCTTCAACCTCCATCTCTGGAAACTGAATAATTTATTATTAGACACATTTCAGAGAGGTTGATCTGAACATGTTGTAGGTCACACATGAAAACTTAAAACAAACAGCTTGATTCAAAAATAGAACTGGAAGTTTCATGATGTCATATCTTTATCTTTAAGCCCTGAAGATCGATCTTAAACCAAACTGCAGTCTGAAACTGAATGGATGCATGAGTTCTGTCCGTCCGAGGAGATCATTTTTCCTGTTTATTTACCCTGAGATTTCATAGGAAACAAATCCCAACATGTTGACTCAGAACCTTCCTGGGAAGATGCAGGCTGAGCTCATGGTTGATTGTTTAAAATCCCACTGGAGAGGCAGAAAAAAATAATTGGAAAACTAGACCATGGACAAACAAGGAAGTGTTTCCTCTTGATCTCCTCTTTTAGTTTATTTTATCACTTTTTCACTTTTTTAAACATATTTTATTAGTTCAATTTTCTATTATAGCTGAGTTTTAAACTTAGAAAAACAGATTCTAAATCCCTCCTCATTATACCTTTTATTCTGTAAATTTAAAACATGTATTGGCTGAAACGGTGAAAACCTTTTAAACATTTTAATCAAATAGTTCCTGTTAAGAGCAGCCAGCAATAAGACCACATAATCAGAGGTTACAAGAAGCTATGATGTCCAGACAACAGCAAATGTAGAACCCTGTTTTGCAGCATTGAGATCTTTACTTTCAGGTGAATTGCTGATGTTATCGCCCCCTGCTGGTGTTACAGTGGAATGAACTGGCTAAACGTGTACCTGTAATGCATGTTTTTCTTTCCAGTCAAGATGAAGAATCTCCAACCTGGTCAGCATATGTAGGAAAAATGTTCACAGCTGCCAGTACCTACTTGCCCACCCATGTTTCTGACATGATGCATCAGGATCGGGCCTTCGCCACCGTACGGCTAAACATGTTTGGCTTGAAGAACATCTGTGCCCTAACTACGTAAGTGCAGCACTACAGGTCCTTCTCAAACTATTAGCATATTGTGATAAAGTTCATTATTTTCCATAATGTAATGATAAAACTTGAACATTCATATCTTTTAGATTTACTGCGCACTAACTGAAATATTTCAGGTGTTTTATTGTCTTAATATGGATGATTTTGACATACAGCTCATCAAGCTATCAATCTACTTATATCTGGTCTGTTTTTAGGATTCAGAAACTTCCACGTCTGCTAGTTGCATCCTCAGAGGGATTCCTCTATATCTACAATGTAGATCCGCAGGATGGAGGCGAATGCGTCCTTGTTCAAAAGCACAGGTGAGGGGATGTTTGCAGAAATATCTGCAGTGTAAAATGAATTGAAATTATGAACAACATGAAATATGCTACCGTCTAACAGTAGAATCTAACATCATTTTTACACGAACATCATTTTTTTTTAAAGCAGCATTTTCCTTTTTTACTATCAGAGTGCAACTTTGTTTAACAAAGAAAATATATTTGAAGTGTCTCTGATACAATGCTGGCCTTCATTTTTTTGTGTCGTCCTTTATGCTCCACTTCTTCAGGCTCTTTGACTCAGGTGAGGAGCAGGAGGAGGAGAAGGAAGAGGAGAACCAGGAAGATGGCCCCCAGCAGCAACCAGCGGGCCAATCCTATGCTGCCACTGTGGCTCTACCTTCAACGCCACCCTCATCCACAACACTCATGGGTAAAGAAAGACTGGGACTAATAATATTTATCTTTATCATCAATGAAAAAGCTTGTTAAACACTAAAATACCCAGGGTGTTAAATATTATAGATACATTGTTTTACCTACTCATTACATAACACTGTTTTATATATATATATTCTAATGTTTTGTTAAAGCTCCCTAAAAAGTCAAAGTGGTCGAAGCAGAAGTCTCTTTTCGTCGTAAAAGTAATCCTCTTCATTACATAAGTCATAAAGTTTTGCGCACGCGGTCTGGAGCTACATGGGTTACATTTGAAATGGGGGATCTTTAAGATGATCAAACACAGTTTTCCCTCTGAGCTGTTCCTTTATTGTCTTCCTAGTGTTTGTTTTCTGAGGCCGCAAACAGAGACGACATGTAAAGGCAGCTGGTTTCACTGGGTTTCTTAAGAAGGGGTCATTATAAAGGACTGAATAAATATTCATTCATACTTTCCTTCTTTTTTGTTTTTTTTTTAGCTTGTATCATGGTGTAAATCCATAAAAAAAATTATGAGATTGTGATGGGTCAAAATGGAAGACAAATCAATGTTTTTGCAAGAGGCTAATTCTAATTGTCTTACCTTAAAGGTTTAAAACATATTTTTATGCAATCCTTTGATTTAACTTATATATATATATATATATATGAGTAAGTAAGACTTCAAATTCAAAAGTATAAAAACGTGTCCATCTCCCCTCATTCCCTCCCAGGCTACTCTGAAGATGGTGGAGCGCAGAGAGGTGAAGTCATCCCAGAGCATGAATTTGCAGAGGGCCCCGTTTGTCTGGATGATGAGAACGAGTTCCCTCCAGTTGGCAACCTGAGTAATTAATCAGCAGTTCTCCAAGACCACCCCCCCCCCCCTTTATAATAATAATCAGATCGACAGTACTGATTTCACACAGGAAGAATGATAAAAACTAGTACTGATGACGATAAACGTTGAATCCCTGGACCTTCAACAGAAATAATTGTTTACCTTGGATACGGTGTTAAAGGGTGTTACTCTCTGCTTGTTCTTGTGTTCTGTGTTCCTCCCATTCTGTAGGATATATGGAAAAAAATAGCTGGTACATCTCTCATTAGGAATACATCTACCAATTTAAAAAGAAAAGAATACCTAATATAATGCCACACCAATAGTTAGAAATGTGTAGCAATATGACACAGTAAGAAACCCTGACAGAAAATGGACATTGTTGTAGATAAATTCTGTCGAACAAAGCAGACAGTGTTTCATGAGGTTAATGAACCCTTTTGAGTTTTTCCTACATCATTTCAATGTGTTCTACAAACGTGTTGCACTTTCTTCATGACTCTGTTATATATGGTCCATATTTCATGTGTTCGACTGAATAGAACCTAGAAGTTTACATTTGATATTAATGCCTTTTATGCAGCCCCAGCATAACAAAAAAATATCTAGGAACTTTACAGCTTTAAACAACTGAAGTCATAAAAGCATTAGTTTCACCTGAATCTATATGTTTTTGGTTATTTTCTCTAAGTATTGGCCTGGATAATCTCGCCATACTGGTAGCATTTTAACTGCTAAATGCTAATAATTGCTCTCATCTCATCAAGAAAAAAAGTGAACACAGGTGAAATGATCAATTCATGCAACAAGGTAATTTTATTTAGGATTTCTTGAATTTACACTTAAAATAAGGATAAATGATCAAAAGCTCCTAAATCTTAGAGTATTATTTGTCTCTGTAAGAATCATTGAAGAAACGTCATGACAAGTGAATTTCATGAGGATTTGGATCTTAATTCTACAGCCTGGAAGCATTTTTTTTCCATTAAGCTAAAATAATAAGGCCTGTTGAAATCTCAAATGTATTTGCGCTAATGCACCTATTTTTTTTTTTTTAAAGAAATAACAATACAGTTATTCAGTTATTAACAAAAAGATCTAAACCAGGTTTCACCTTTGGTTACCATTTGGTTCTCTCCTGTCTTACTCAGGGCAAGACTTTATTTGTTTTATATTTTTTTGAATGAAAAGGAAAGTTCCTTGTATTTTCCAACACTATTATTGGTCCAAAACTATGATTCAGGTAGAATTACACAAGGTTGTGGTGGGTGCTAGTGCCCACCTCCAGTGACCACTGGGTTGAAATAGGAGAAATGAGTTTAGTTAACTCAATCCACTTTTTTTTTTTTTTTTTACTTTTACAGTATTTCTGCTTTCGCTGAGGAAGCAGAAATCATCCCCACAGCAAAATGCTACCACCACCCTGTTCAACAGCATATATGGTATATTAGGGTGATTTGCAGCACCATTGTGGGTTTATCTGATCAAATCAGTCTCTTTCACAGGCCAATAACTTCTGTTCTGGTCTGGCCTGATCAATGTTTCTGCTACCATGTTTTTACTGTGTGGACACAGTATTATTAGCATTATTAGTACTATTGGACCTTCAGTAATCAGCAAACATGACTTTCTGCACCCCTAACTATCAATGCAATTTATTATGTGGTTTTAATTCTATGTATAATGTTTGAATAATGTAACCCCTCTTAGCTAAAGTTTACTCTTGACACATTTTTCAAACTCTATTATAAAAAACCTTTCTCACTTTACCTTCTTTTCTATGCTAGCCATGTTTTGCCTAAAGTTGCGCTAGTCCATTAAATCCCACACTGAGGCTTGTGCCATGACAAAATGTGGAAAAGATAAGTGATTATAAATATTTTGAGAAGCACTATTCTGAATCAACAGTTGGGCGTAACATGCATTTATTGAGAGCCGAGTTCTGAAAGTATGTGCAAAATCCATCTGAAATATTTTAGACTTTAAAGCTGAGAAAAAAGTGAGCTTTTCTCTATATGAATGATCTGAAGTCTGCAAACCAGTTTGTCTTTCCTGCAAACTGCAAACATCTACAGACTTTGATCGGGATGTTTTTGATCATTATGTCCTATAAATGTTCATTAAACAGAAACTGCTTTAAAACAGACAAGCAGTGGTAGGTTACAGCAGCAGGTCTGTTCCTTTTTGAGTCCGTTTAACTTTCACTGCTGTCCACTGGCTTAGCCCATTGCTCCAACTTTCGCTTAAATGCTGCGACCTCAGTTAACAGATTTGTTGTATTTTTGGTGAGTCCTAGTTGTGACCGACAGTAACCTGTTTTGAGTCGTACAATGTCTGTTTGACACCAACTGCTTGCCATATTTCTAATGTATGGTCAGAAGCTACATTTCATAATTTTTTTAATGATTTGGTAACTCCCTGAAATCATCTACCGACACCAATTGGCATCAGCACCCCAAGGTTGAGAACGGCTGGGCTAAAGAAGGACAGGGTAGTGTCTAAGCACTATTTAAATAATTTCTTATGACATATGTATAACATTACTTGCAAATGTTGCTAATCATGGTAGCAACAGAATTTGGCAGGTGTGTAACTTCCTGATATTTTTGGAGATGACTTTTAGAGAGGATGCAGTCAGCAGAAATGTTGAAAAGTTGTTGACGAGCTGCACTTGGTAAAGCTGCAGGTCTTTGACTTTTAATTATATAATTAAAACCTTTTTAATAAAAACGTGATGTTTGAACTGTTACTCTTAGTTATTTTTACATTGATGTGTTGAATATATTCTTTTGGAAAAGCTTTGTTACACATCACCACATAGACTTACCATACCTAATGTGTGTTAAGACTTTTTACTGTATAGCATGTATATATTAAATTTCTATATAGTACAAGTGTACTAGGTAACCAGGTAATAACGTGACTTGCCAAAAGATGGCGTTGTTAGGAGACTCTCTGAGCTGTTCAGTTCTGGACATTTTACCCAGTGACCCATTAAAGCTGAAAGTGACTGAACCTGTGAACCTGGCTTTGTCTGTTTATGCTGAACATTTGACCTCTGAAATGTATGTCATCTATAGAGCAGTGGTTCCAGAAAGATTTAAAAAAGATTTAAAAAATAACAATGTAACCGCACGGCACACCATAAAGACACATATTTGACTTCACTCTTTGTTTATTTAAAGTATTACTTTTTATACAAAAAAATAATCAAGTTTGTTCTTGAACAACAGGAAACAGGTTGGGTGATGGTACCTATAAGTGTATCCTAGATCCTTGCCCACCAGTCAACACCAACCCATTTGTAACTGAAACTTTTCCCACTCAGTGA
>NW_015151499.1:139705-141246 GCF_000732505.1 Cyprinodon variegatus
GATAAATAACATAGTTATGTATAATATATTACATTTCTGACTGTATATCCCTGTAATTATTAAACACTGTAGCTTTAAGTACACCACCATAACGGCTAGGCAGAGCACAGGAGAAAAAAAGGTATTATGTTACTAGCCAATACTACGTAATATTAGCACCTTATACATAAGCTATGGAGACTTAACACATACAGAAAAAAGTTCCTCACCCGCTGAAAATCACCTTAAAACACATTAACACACATTAAACATGTTTTATCACATAAGCACTAACATTGTGCCACTTCAGAGGGTGCAGGTCATTCAAATAAAGATTATTTTTAACTATCTTTCTTTTACTACATGTCAATCTTAGTTTCTTCTTCTGTATTTCGGTCTCTTCTTCTCTGTATCTCGCGGTAGCCACTAACTAACACGTAGTTTCAAAATAAAGTCCCTCAAAACAAGAAAAATGTAAAGCATAATAAATTCACAAAAAATCCCTTTTATCTCCTCTTTCTTTCATCTTTTCTCCCCTTTTTCAGTTTTTCCTTTCTTGTTCTACTTAAATTGCAGTGTCTATATAATCTGTAATAGTCCCTTAATGAATTATAATAAAGCTATTTATATGCATAAATCAGGCGAAACACCATGGCGATAGCCGTACTGCTGCTCTCGTGAAAGTAAAATCTGTTGGGCTCTTTTTGGCATCAAGACAATATTTCTTATTGCCACATTGCTAGACAGGACACTGTTAAAAAAAAAGAAAAAGAAAAAAAAAGAAAATGAAGGAAATACGTAATAGGAGCCTGACTCCCATTATGAGCCTGGTTTAAATAAGAGCTGCATACTTTGTAGCATAATTCTAGGAAACTGAAAAGAAAAAAAAAAAGCTCTACATGCCTACAGGAAGCACTTTGAAGTTAGACCCTGTAATTTTGTGAAAGGTTGGAGTCAAAGTGAAAAAATATGCACACCAAGGAGAAGGAGGGCGTCACTCCAGTGGCTGGAAGATTCTGCTGGGAGTCGCAGGGAAGTGGGGTGCCATTCGGCTGGTGTTTGACTGGGAAGGGCCATTTTGAATAGCTGCAACTGTATGCACTGCAGTCACATGCAAACCTTCTCTTGATTCTAAATCTAATCTTACTTTCTTACCTAAAATTCTTTGAGAGTTGTGCAACAAGTGAGTGAGCATTTACACCATTACACCATTTCTGAAGAATTTCAATCATGTTTTAGAGCTCATCAAAGCACTAATATAAAGCTGGTGGCATTTGAACATTCTGTTAGAATTAAGAGAACAGCACATGGCTGCTTTAATCTGATTGATTTCGGTTTCTCCATTTCGGTGATAAAACTTCTTTGAGGACGATTTATCCACAGCTGCGGAAAGATCAGTGCTAGGGCCAATTCTCTTCAATATAAATGTGCTCCCAATTAGAATTATTAGACAGCATAGGATTCATTTTCTGATAATCAGCTATATTTATTCCTAAATCCTGATGAAGCTAACTCATTACATAGACTACAGGCATGGCTGAAGACTTAAATAAAGTGGATGA
>NW_015151499.1:143991-150293 GCF_000732505.1 Cyprinodon variegatus
AATGTGCTCCCAATTAGAATTATTAGACAGCATAGGATTCATTTTCTGATAATCAGCTATATTTATTCCTAAATCCTGATGAAGCTAACTCATTACATAGACTACAGGCATGGCTGAAGACTTAAATAAAGTGGATGACTTTAGACTTTATGCTTTTGAATACAGACAAATGAGAACTTTTATTTTCTAGTTTTAGTCCATGAAGCAGAACCTCTATTTTTTAAACTAGGCTTAAAACTTTATTTTTCATAAAGATTATAGTTAGAATTGCTCAGGTTTTGCTGAGCTATCTATACAGTCCCGCTGCTATAGGCTTAGACTGCTAGAGGACCTAAGGACCACTTTACATCATTCTGCTTCCTCCTCTATCCACCCATCTTTTCCCATTTAAACCATCAGGGTTGCAGGGGGGCTGGTGCCTATCTGCAGCAGTTTATGGGCAAAAGGTGGGGGTGCACCCTGGGCAGGTCACCAGTCAATTGCAGGTCAACTAAGAGACACCAAATAATCTAAAAGTCATTTTGTGGACAATGGGAGGAAGCCGGAGAACCCAGAGAGAAACCACAGAGGCACTGGGAGAACATACAAACTCCATGCAAGAAGACTGTGGGACATGAATGGAACCCGGGACCTTCTTCCTCGAGGCAACCGTGCTATAAGCTGTGCCACTGTGAAGCCTCATGTTATCTCTACTCACCAATTCTGCAGTATTTGCTACTTCAACCCCTAACTTTGTCTCTCTGCTTTTCTCATTATATTAGCTACATCTGATCTGTTCCTGCTTCATCAGTTGGGCTGCTGTCATCAACACCTTCGATTGTAGATGATAAAGTTGGCCTTTTAGTGTTCAGTTCTCTTTCTCCTAGACATGTTTACCGGCTCTGCTTTTACTGTGATTAACTCCATATGCTTTTTTCATCCTTTTAACATCAAAGCTGGCTCCATGCTAATCTGTTTAAATGTTTATTTCCTAGACAGAGGGATATATAGACCTAGTTTACAGTTACCTTATCTAACAGAAAGTGTTTATGGATCTATGTCTTCTATGTTTCTCCTTGAACCCCGGGTCCACCTTGGCAGAAGGCCACTCACACAGAGATGTTCTGCTGGAGGTTTTTCCATGTTAAAGGGACGTTTTCCCTTCTGTTACTGCTGCTGCATGCATGCTCGATGTGAGAGGGTCAGCAACAAGCAAAATATCTACTGTGACTACTTTCTCATCTGTAGGACCGTGTCCTGCAAGTCAGTGACTCGATGCAATCCGCTGGTTTTCCTTTGGTTGACAATGTTTTTACCAATCTGACTGTATGAGCAGATATAATTGTCTCTGTAAAGTGCCTTTAGAGCACATGTGCTTAAAATTGGCACGATATAAAAGAATTGCATTGAAAACTACATTTAATTATTCATTCATCTTTTTTTATTATTATTAAACAATTAGACATTACAAAACATATAATTGAACATTTTACAGTTTAATGGTATATTTCACATCTATAGCAATTATCAAACAAAGAAATGAAAACTGTTACATCTATTTATTTTATGTAACAGTTACACATGTAGACAAAACAGTTGTTACCCCTAATTAGATAAAAGAAAAAAACACATTGGTCACAGAAAAAAAAAACTTGAGTCTTACAAAAATAATAAAAAATTTAAATTCTAAGAAAATTAACAAATGAAAGTCAATCATGGCTCTTCAACCATGCTTCAGCAGAATGGTTTTACAAAGTAAGTCCTGCAACAGGCCTGAAAAAAAACCTCTCCACCTTGCATCAACTACACTTTGTTGACAGTTCAGTAAAAATGATTAAAGACTACCATGTCTGATGACTTCTGAAATAGAAATCATCTTTCAAAGTACTCAATCTGAAAGAAAATTAGACAGCGACTATTTGTATAAACCAGCAAAGTTCATCTGTTTGCACATCCGCTGAATCTAAACATTAAACCGTTTAATCAACACTTTCAAAGCACCAACTACTGTATATGTGCAAATAACCATTTAGGTTTGCGTACTTCATGGCATCGCTTTGCTATTTTTTCATGTTTCCTTCTGGCCTCAGCACAAAGTGGGACATCGACAGACAGCCTGTCTGTGATCACAGCATGGTGCTGCTAACTCATCTTGATCGTAGTCTGCGGTGGAAACTGAACTGTCGGTGGCAATATCCCATAAGAGTTCCTCTCTCTTGAGTGCAACCCTCTGTGCAATAGCTCTGTACTCAGGTGTATCAAACTGCAAGGGCGTTTCCTCTGACTCATCATGCTCCAAGTCAAATATCAGAGGCGGGTCGTGGAGCTGCTCCGGTCCGGTTCCACCAGTGCAAGCTTCTGCTCCCCCTGTTGGAAACAAAACATTTTAATCCTAGTATTATGTTATTCCAGCAATACCTTTAAATACTTGAATAACAGGCATGAAAGTTGTATAATTTTGAACTTTCCTGTTTTTATAACCTTTCCGATCTAAAACTACTGGACTGGAGTTTCAAAACCCCAAAGTTTGGGGGCAACATTTGTTGATTTTTATGAATTCACACATAAACAAAAACATTCTATACAGAAAATGTTAAATATGCAATACCTCACCATGTATATATAGTCAGATATCCATTGGTTAGTTGTAGAGACAGATGGCTGTGGTGCAGTTAGCACTTAGCTCACAACAAAAAGAGCATGAACATGCAACCTGTGTGGATTCTTGGCTTGAAATGTGTCTATAAGGGTGTGTTTGGGAGTGAAATTAGTTTCTTATATCCTGGTTCTGATCAGGTTTATTTTAGAAATAGATATTTCAAACCCGAAATGTTGCCCTCAGATAAAGAAAAACTCTTAAGGATGCTTAAAAATAGCTGAGAATCAACAAGGCAATGCAATTGCTATGCACCGACTTTAAAACCCACTGGACTTGCTTGTAGGTATTATCCAATTATGTTCACTGTTAATTCACAATTTCTCCTTGAGTTTCCTAATTACTATGCACTAATTTATAGTACATGAAACCTGCAAAACTTCCGCCAGTTTCATCTGCTATGGATCGTCTTGAAACTTTACACGGCAGGCGAATTTGCTCAGTGGGTGAAAAACTGCTAAATCATGGATTCTGCTTGTCTTTGGTTTCACCTCATCATGGTGGACATGAATTTAAAAAGTGACTGGCAATGTTTTTTACTTTTGAAAGCTGAACAAAGCTTTTGGCGTTTCTGTTTAACCAGATACCAAGAGATGGAACAAATATGGGGAATACCCCCGACCCCCCCAGAGGGTATGCCTGGATGACAGTAGCTTTTAGCTGTACTTCTGTCTATCTGTGACCCAGTTTGTGGCTCTGCTATGCCACATTATGAATTACATTGACAGTACAGGGTTAGAGACACACAAGCAAAAATTGAAATGTGCCAGTTAGAAATAAAAAAAAGGAAAATCATAGAATACAGGACATTCAATGAAGGAGGATCGGATGGTGATGACAATAAAACTGTAACTGTAACCTGCACATCTTTGAGCTGCACACCGGTAAGCAGGTGTGCTCTATGCTGACATTTCTAAAGTCCTATTTTGTAGGCTAACGTTTGACTAGATCCTGGTTTTGTTGGATATAAAAGCTCATTAAAAAAAGAACAAATTGCAGTACTACTGGGTATTAACTTAGTCTAATCTATGAAAACACTCGGCCGCTGTCAAGTTCAGTAATAACGAGTCTATGTGGGTGCTGTGAGCTGAAGATTGTGGGAGTGTCTGCTCCATGTTTAGGGGTCACATCAACCAGAGCTGTAGTTTGTGTGTGTATGGCCATGTTTTCATTACTTTGTGGGGATATTTTCAAGGAACATGCCATATTTTGGGGACTTATAGGTAATTGTGTGGACCAAGGATTGGTCCTGATGAGGAAAGGTTCTCCTCTTGGTGGGGAAAGGTAGAAGTAAGGTTTAGGACCAAGAATCGACAAAAATATACTACTGACATGGAGAAGATGAAATCAGTCCTCAAGATGACATCAGTCCTCAAATATAAATACATGAAACTTCTGCTCTGAAACAAAGGACAGCTCAGATGCACCAATAAAACAGCTTAATTATTGACATTCATACTGATAAAGACCATATTTCAGCTTTCTGTGGGGCTGTAAAAATAGAGGGAAATGTGCTAAATGTCCATGTGAGTACTGAAGCTAAATGGTGGCTATAAAATAAATCGTCTTAACCAGAAAGGCATGCATGTCTTGTTATTCTAAAACACAACTTAGTACAGAGCTGCAGCAGTTTAATGTCACTATGATGACATTATGTATACACTTTGCCATAGTGGCAAAACAAGCATCATGGCACTCTTGACTCAATCTGAAATTGACAAGTACCTGTGATGTAGAAGGCTTTATGTTTTCCAACTCGAACTGTTTGCAAGTCTCCAAACTTTCCAGCAGCACCACTATTAGGGTGGAAGAGAAACTACAACACGAGAATAAAGTACAGTCCCATTTCACAACACATTTAAATGTAGGGGGGGAAAAAACAGTCATTAGGGTTTTGTTTGTACCTCATGACCAGAGTTTTCCTTGTGAAGGAAGATATTTGTTGCATCAATGCCATCATAACGCCTGTCTGAAGGGGGCACTACCCCTGCCATGGACAGAACAGTTGGAAAGATGTCCATACCACTGCATTATGGGAAAAGTGCAAGAAACGTGTATTAACGAATAAGAACAAAATTCAGTTTATTTATTCTTAAACACAGACAGACAGAACCATACTTTAATGATCAGTTTAAGGACCATTTGTAGCAAACAAGAATATTTTGTTGGTCCTCAGTTCCTATTTTGATCAAATTAAGTTTTGAAATTAGTTTAGGTTAGGGTTAGGTGTGTGCTGACAATGGTTTGGTCTTGGTTATTGTTAGGTCATATAACACTTTGAAAATGATCAAAGGTTAACAAAAGTCAATGGGAATCAACACAGGGTTCTCATTTCGTGTTGCAGGTTGAGAATGCGTGTGTGTGTTTGATGTGCAGTCCTGTATTTCTTAAATTCAATTATCCAAGAATATTCTACTTTGTGGAAACCTAGTTGACTGGTCCTATCAGAAACAAAATATCTTTTTGGGTTGGCCGTTAAGTTTAGTAATAAGGTGTGAATTGAGTTAAAGTTAGGTTAGAGCAGTGCTTCTCAAATAGTGGGGCGCACTCCCTTTACCTGGGGGGGGCGCGTGTGACCCTGGGGAACAGGCTTTTTTTTTTGGCCGTACTAGTGTAAAGTGTAATTGCGCATCCACTACAGTAGGCGGCAGTGGCGCTCTCATTGTAACTTCTGTCACGTTTGCGACAGTGCAACATTTTACGACTTACAAGACAACAGGTTTGCCTTGGTTAGCAGTGTTGAGTCAACAGAAAGCTGTGACTGCATTCTGTCTATAGCCTCTGTTATTCAACAAAACAACCCCGAACATGAAAAAGTTTTTAACAGGGATGAAAAGAAAAGCTGAGAGAGACAAAGATAATAAGACAAAAGAAAGTCACCCGAAAGCTAAGACGAGGAAATACGATGAAGCGTATTTAGCGCTTGGCTTCACTGTGACTACAGTTGGAGAAGAGGAAAGACTGGTGTGTTTGGCGAGGCTAAAAATGCTCACAGCGGACAGTATGAAGCCAAATAAATTAGCGCATCACTTAAATACGTTACGTTCCCAACAACGCCGATAAGCCGCTAGAGTTTTTTCAGCGAAAACGTGCTCAATATCGCCAACAGTCAACAAGGATTTATTTATTTTTAATTTCAGGCAATGATGCTCTTAAAATCTTTTCTGTTGCAGACTTAAAACACGATTTGATCAAGTTTGTTAGTTTAACCATATTTCTTTCTTTTTTCTTTTCTTTAATGTTAATAAGCATAAAATGTTATGAAGAGATGGATAGTCACTGAATAGTTTCTTCTTGTTGTGTTTCTTCTTGGGGGGGGCGTAACAGAAAATAATTGAGAAGCACTGGGTTAGAGTAAGGGTCTGGCTAATGTCATACAAATGAATGCAAAATGAAGGAAAGTCAATGCAAAGTCCCTGTAAGTATACCGGGATAAAACGTGTTTGTTTGGGGCACTGTATAGTCAGAACATTTGCAACAACATAGCCAGGGTTGGTGTATTATGGAGATGTTGGTTTTGTTTCTAGCAGGACCTGATGCCTGCACACGATGTCATCAGTACCAATATTGGCCTGCCCTAAACTCCTTAGATTCAGAAGAAAGACAAGGTACCTGAGGCAACAATGCAAATGAACTGAAAGCTGTGAGCTGTGCCTTTATTGCACTT
>NW_015151499.1:150321-155883 GCF_000732505.1 Cyprinodon variegatus
ATCGTCATGACGATTATTTTGCACACCCCTACACACGATGTCATCAGTACCAATATTGGCCTGCCCTAAACTCCTTAGATTCAGAAGAAAGACAAGATACCTGAGGCAACAATGCAAATGAACTGAAAGCTGTGAGCTGTGCCTTCATTGCACTTTGACAGATGTGCAATGATGCACAGATGAATTGATATGACATGTTGCATGGAGGTGATTAGCCATAAGCTAATCACCTCCATGTAACATTACAGTAAGTGATAATTAATGTAAAAGGAGGCCCAACCAAACACTGACTGTCTACTTTATGAGACATATGAGATGTCTTATATTCCTCAAGGTATCAAGGGAAGTACTGGAAAGAGCCTGGAAGGTAAAGCCAACTGTAGTGCCTGTGATCATCGTAGCACTGGGGGCATTAACTCCCACTCTGGAGATGTGGCTCCAGCAGATACCTTGAGAACCATCAGACATCCGAGTCGAGAAATACGTAGTTCTAGGGACAGCTAAGATACTGCGAAGAATCCTCAATCTCCGAGATCTCTGGCAGAGGAGCGAGCTTGAGATGAAGAAGCCTCCAACGCCGCCCAGTAGTACGAGCAGTGGTTGAGAGAGCAGTTTTTTATACATTTGTTATGTAGCATTCTTTTAGATTTTGTAGGGCATGCCTGGTTATGGTGTGTTATCCTAAAGGTGAAAAAGTACTGTGACTGTTGAAGACTTGGTGAGTTTTGTGAAAGTGTGCTTGCCTGAGTAGAGCTGAGCTGCTGGTGTTTGCAGGGATCCTGCCTGGCCAATATACCACAGTGGGCACCCTGTGACCGCCCTCCCAGGTGGTCGTCTTAGCTGAACCCCCACCTAACAAGCAAAGAGAAGACCACATAAGTAGTCAAGCAATTACATATAAATCAGCTCCGACTTTATGGATACAGCTGACCATTAATCTTTCTTTAGGTTTCATTACCTCTATTTGTCTGCCACTTTCCAGTGAAAGGCCCGGCGCTTCCTGCAAACTGGCATTTTTGTTCCCATGGGCCATTGTCACCTGTAGCACAGACACAGGTATGTGTCTATCAACAAATGAATCACTTGAGGGTAGATATGAATCATCCAAATGTCTTACCAGTGAACCAGATTAAAGTATTTTCTTTATCCTTTTCATCAGCAGCAGCCTTCAATGCCCCAACCACACTGTCGAGTTCTTGCAGGCTGGCAGCATACACCAAGTCACCTGAAGAGTCAGGCACCGTGGGCGCGAGTGGGACGTGCATGTGAGCTGATGCCAGTAGAAGAAGATATGGCTGTGCTCGCTCTCTGGAAACAAATGACAATTAGTATGTAGGCAAGGTTACAGTTTTTTAAAGGATTATTTTTATTTTAGTACTATTTTTTATTTAACCTTTATTTTACAAGAAAGATCCAAATAAGGGTAAAAAGCTCTTTTACACACATACATACACATACACAATAACAAAGCTTAAAACTGATGTTCATAAATGCTCTCCATTCGTTAATGTCCAGAATTCTTTTAAAAGTTTAGACAATTCCAGCTTCCAAATATGAAAAAATGTAAAAGTTAACCAGTTGATTCTGTGATGCCTTTGGAATGACGAAGTGGAAATAGACGAAGTAGAAAAAGGAGTTAAGGATAAAAACAGGGCAGCCGAAAAATGCTTTGTTACCCAAAGGATTTTTCGGCTGCCCTGTTTTTTCCTTAAAAAGAGCAAGTTAAAGGCAGAAATAAATCATTGTTTGAGCAATAGAAGGATGTTAAAATGAAATGAAAATAAATATGGTGGAGTAAAAACATGCTTTAAAAATGTTGTGGTGTAAATCAGTATGAAACAAAAATAAAATAATCTTTTAAAAATGTTGGCAGGAATAAATATGAAACAATAAAAAAGGTTGCAGTGGAAATAAAGAACAAAAAAACCCACTTGCAATAAATACACAAACACAAAATAAAGACTTCAAGAAAATGTATAACTGAAAATAAGTGGGTTAAAAATAAATCAGTGTAAATACATGAAGAAAAGTAAAAATAATAGTGGAAGTTAAAAAAAAAAGTTTTAGATGAATAAATAAACAATTGTTGAAGAGATATTTTATTCTAGTTAGGAATCCAGTGTGTGTGGGTTGTGTTTTTGTGTGTTCTCCCTCCACCACCAGGTGGCGCCTGGTTCTTGTTGACCCTCTCACAGACCTGCGGATGGTTGCCTTATTAACTGAGGAATCTTAAGCTGCTGACTGCCACTACCTCGACGCCAGAGTGTTTGCCAGTTTTGGGTACTCTAGCCAAGCTGACTTTTGCTGAGTCAAACTGAGTTTTTTTCAACCTGAGTTTACCCTTGTTGTTTATTGTCTTTGCCTCTCGGCAGGAAGTCATTATGCAAACTGGATATTTTGGACCTTCTCCCCCTGGAAGGATCGTTTGAGCTTCCAACTGAGCTAGGGATTCAAACTGGAGGTTTGGATCTACTTTTTCCCAAGGGATTGTTTGAGCTTCACACTGTTCAAGTACCATTGGAAATCTAAGTGGCAGTCAGCTCCGCCGTTCCTCAAGGAAACACTTCAACCTGCGTAAACCCTGTCCGCCCTCCAACCAGCAACTCAATTACTGGAACAACCCACACCGACTGGATTCGGAGAAAGACACCTTTTTTGGAAAGGTGAGTCCTGTTGACTTTATTCCCTTTTGCAAATCGAAGCTCAAATTTCCCACTGAACCTGAACTAAACACAATGGAACTTCCCCTTCATATTTCAGTCCCGGTTCGCCAGTGTTCAGAGCAGCACTGGACCCATCTCTACCACTTCTCAATAAACCTGTTAAACCTTCCCCGGGCCTCTCTGTTTGGTTTTCTGCATGTGGGTCAGATCTTTGAATAAAATCATGACAATTCTTATTATTTTGTCACATTTAAGGGCACACAAGTTCATACTATTAGCTACATTTTCAAGCAATTTTATATTATTAGGTCCTTCATTTATTTCTATATGTATTTTTAGGATTGGCAGGATTGGTCCTCCATATATGAGGGGGTTTTGTTTCCTTCCAAAACGTTGATAAAGTTTTTTTCTTTTCTTTGATGGAATGCAGCCCTCCCAACCACTCAAACTGGAATCTAATGGAATCTTAGATGCTGTTGAGTGCTAAAAAGCAAAAACTTAAAACTACAGCACTCGTTCACATGACCTCCAGGTATAGCGTGGGGGCATGTTGCCTTTTAACTAACAGCTGTAAGCAGCAGGGTTCATTGACCTCTTCTTCCTAGACTTCAAACATGCACACACACACACACCAAGAGTATGTACTCCGTACAACTACTGTGTCATGTGTTGGTAAATGTAGCTGTTTGATTATCAAATCTAAGAAAATATACTTAATAAAGAATAGATATCTCAGGTTACACTACTACTACTACAGGTTATTACTACCATAATGGATCAGATTCAAACTTCAATCTTATTTGTTGTGAAGAGATTTCAAAAGGTTATTTCAAAACTGATGACCTACATTAACAAATTTTGGTCAATTGCAATTGAAAATGTCTTTTCTCAAACCAGAGGTGCTAAGAGTTTTTTTTTTCATAACCGAAGAACAAAGTCAAGTGCCAAATCCGAATCCTAATGCATTCTTTATCTATTCTAATTTCACTGTAATATTCATGGACCTGTGACCCAATGTCACTGTTATGACAAGCAAATAACAGTGACATTGAGTGTATCCTATCTCTGCAGATGTCAGTCAGAGTCAGCAATGATTTCCCTGTTCAGAAGGCTTATGCTTCCAACCCCAGTCCGCCGTACAAGGAAGTAAAGAAGTATATCCAAGAGTCATTACTGAAAGGGTGTTTAGTAAAATGCCAGTCTCTATATGCTGCATCCATTATCTGTGTGAGGAAGAAGGATGGGTCTTTGCATTGACTGCCGAATACCCTTTGGGCTGAAATGCTTGACACACTTAGGGGTGAGTGTTGTGTTTCTTATCTAGATGATGTCATCTGTTTCTCCAGATTGTTTTAAGAGCATGTTGATGTGATCCGATGAATCCTACAAGCCCTACAGCACCGCATGGTTAAGCCAAGGACTAGAAAACTGCTGCTTCACCTGTTGAGTCACAATAAATTTCCCCTGCCTAGTCACAAAGGGGAAACTGGATAACAACAAAGTCATCAAATACAACTGAACAGACACAAGATTATTCTGAAAGTGACTCGGTGGAGCAGGATAGAAAACTACAGTATTGGCTGCGTATTCAATACAAATCAGTTAAATTCAGATTACTTATATAGCGCCAATTCACAACACGTCATCTGAAGGCCTTTTACAGATACAACTCAACGGGATCATACAGTCAAATTTATTCAAAGTTTTCTATCTAAGGAAAACCAGTTGATTGCATCAAATCATTGACTCCAAGGCAATCTCTGACACCAACCATGCTTGTAGCAACAGTAGAGAGGAAAAACACCCTTTTAACAGGAAGAAACCTCCAGCAGAACCAGGCTCAGTGTGAGCGGCCATCTGCTGAGGCCAACTGGGGTTCAAGGACACAGAAGCAGAGATACAGAAATAAGCAGAGATACTAAAGCATCTTGTCAACCAGCTCCACAGGCGGCTCCGTTCAGGAAAGACAAAGCCAGGCAGACGAGCTCCAAGCCGGCACCCACATCAGTGGACGAAAAGACCACATCTAGTTAGTCACAGTCAGAGAAACAGGACTACACTGAAAATTAGGCTGAGCTCAAACATCTATAAACAAAGGTGTTGATGGCAGCAGCACAACTGATAATTCTCACACAGCCAAACAGGGGCAGGGAGAGCCCCTTCATCTGAGAAAAAGCAGAGTGAGCATAACGTTAGAGATTGAATTAACAACTTCTGCAGAGTGGGAGAATAGAAGAAGAGAAACCTCATGAACTTATTTGGCACCACTTCAGCAATGAGTTGCCTGTGAAACAGAAACCCATTTTGAACCAATGGGGATATCCTGTAGAGACAAAACTCCAATGAAACTTTCAACTGAGAGGGGAAGAATAAAATGAAAATGTATCAGAATATGAAGAAGCTCAGACTCATGAGGCAGTGGTGTTTCAGGCGGATAGTACAGACAGGAAAGTAGAGGAACTCAACACCTGACCTGCACTGAGGAGATCTAAAAGAGCACTTGTAGATTTGTTTACATGTATGTATGCAGATGTATACATATACATATATATGTCTATAAATATTAGAAAAAGAAGCAAGTTTAACAGGAAGGTTACTTGACTTTGAGCTAATTTAAATTCAATTAGAGGGAGGGGCGGTATGAAAAATAAGTTTTACTTCTTCTTACCCCTCAGCAGACAATATCCATTGATTAATGTCAGTTCTCTGTATATAAATATACCAACAGGTTTAATTGGTGGAGGGGTTTTTTTCTATTTATGTTCAGGTGAATTTAGTTAGTTAGAAATTTGGTGTTTGGTTTGGTGTTAACTAGTCTCTTTGTGTGAATTTTGTTCCATCCATCCATCCATCCATCCATCTTCCTCCGCTTATCCGGGGTCGGGTCGCGGGGGCAGCA
>NW_015151499.1:157055-158931 GCF_000732505.1 Cyprinodon variegatus
AGACCTTGCCGTGGATTGTGACTCCCCTGTAATTGGAGCACACCCTCCGGCCCCCCTTTTTGAATAGGGGGACCACCACCCTAGTCTGCCAATCCAGGGGGACTGCCCCCGATGTCCATGCAATGTTGAAGAGTCGTGTCAGCCAACACAACCCCACAACATCCAGGACCTTGAGGAACTCCGGGCGGATCTCATCCACCCCCGGGGCCCTGCCACCGAGGAGCTTTTTAACCACCTCGGCGACCTCGCCCACAGAGAGTGAATTTTGTTGATTCGTTTATTTTCTTGAATTGTTGTTTGTCAAAAATTTTCTGAAATATTCATTCATTCATTCTTATATAGGTAATGTGACTAACAGCTGGAAGTTCCTTTGGTCTCATGAAGAAACTTTCTCCACTCAAAGTATACATAAAACAGCCCTGGTCTCAGCAGATGCAGGCTTTATGAATAAGAGAAACACATAAAAGACATGTTATTGGATCATGTGAACTAACTGTATTTCCACAAAATGGTTGGTAAAAACATTTTCACACTAATAAATGGAAAAGCATTGTACATTATACTGAGATCAAATTATTTTGATAAGAAATTATTTTTGCATAGGAGAATTGAAGTGAATATAACCCATTTTTCTTATTCTTATTATTTGAATGTAAAAAAGTTAATCTGGTTTGACTGGGATTATTCAGGATTTACAAAATTATATCCGGGATACAGTTAGAACATAAGCCTTGGTTTTCCCTAAAGGCTCATGCTCTGATTAAAGTAATAAATCTAGGAAAAATACAGCTACTTTGGGTTCTTACTTTACAGCTTGCAATAAGAATTATGTTTCACCTTTGGAAAAGTACAAACCTAAATTCTCTTTCAAAATTACAGAACCTCCCTTGGCCCACTGGGGAAAAAAACATGATTGATGTGCTCTAATAAAAAACAAAGGTGAAACATGGCCTCCCTCGAGGATATATAAACTATAAAGCAAAACAATTTTAATCAGTTTTGTTTAGAGTTTATCTGTTCTGATCAATAACAATGTCCCACACAAAAACAGAAAATGGATGTGATCCATTATTCAAAATTTTGCCTAACTGAGATTAACAGCTTGATCTATGAGTTTACCGTTCACAGCTGTGTTGTACCTTGCACTGCGTATTATCCTGAGTGCAGCAGATTTGTACTTCTCTGTGAGCGCCCAAAGGTCAAGCGGCTGCTCCAAAATAGAGCCGTTTTCAACCAGAGGAAGGGCCACCTTGGAATAACAGCCACCATGCCCACTCCTTCTCTGTCTAGGACATGAAAACACAGCCAACTGTGAGGGTTTGCAAATTCAGCACTGTGACATGATAGGAAATTGAAGTTAACAGATTAAAGATGACGTGTCCCAAATCTCTATGGTTACAATGTTTTTTTTCTTCACAAAAACTAAACAAAACACAAAAACCTTTTAATATTAGTGTGCATTTAAACCAATACGCTGTAAAATGACTAATACTTCTACTTAACATAAGAATGAAATACAAATATTGACGCTAAGTAGAAAAAATGGACCATACCTGATTACTTGAGGTTCTGATGAAACACAAGGTAAACACGGGGGTCGATCGTATCCTGGTTTGTCAGTGCAGCCCATGTCATTACTGTAAGGAATACCTAAGTAGTAATCGAACCCTGTTCATAAAAAACAGGAAACATGCGGCACTTATTTAGTACATCAAACAATTTTGCTGTACAATGCTTTGTATGAAATTCTCACAATATTTTAGATTCTGGTCAAACATTTACGCATGAAGTCTACTCCTTAAATAACACTTTTAATAACACCCTATACATACACACCCTATACATACATACACACACCCACACACACACACACATA
>NW_015151499.1:161670-161929 GCF_000732505.1 Cyprinodon variegatus
AAATCCAGCACCCTGAGACTGTATACCAAGCGTAGCGAGCGAGGCCGAGGGCTAGTGAGTGTCTAGACCACTGTCCAGGATGAAACAACTAAGATCCAGGAGTACATCAGGAAGATGGCCCCCAAAGACAAATGGCTTGGCGAATAACTCAGGTAGGAGAAAACTGAAAGTGAGGACAAGATGAAGGAGAACCATCATGGAGGGACAAGCCGCTGAACGGTGTGTACCACAGACAAATAGAAGAAGTGGCTGATATCAA